>NC_140910.1:33051291-33053791 GCF_045865225.1 Trachurus japonicus
CAGATAAGACCAAACCCAGATAAGTATTAAGATAAATATATTTCCATACAATAGCTTCCATGTTCTATACGTTTCCATACTTGTGTAGGAACGCTGCACCTGGCGCTGACGCTGCAACACAACTACACAGCTGTTCAATGATTGGCTGTTTTCCTGTCACTCATAGCGACCAGGGATCGTTCATGTCTTTGAAATGTTGTCACTGTTTCATTCTGATAGAAAAGATTTTTTTCTAGATGCCCTGTAGTTTCTGAAAATCTGTGTTTTGAAATGGGATCCATGGAAAATATCTTCAAAATATGATTGAATGTGGCCCTATAAATAGATTAAAATCCCAGGTATATATACATCATATTTTAACATTGTGTTATTGTAAGAAAATTTCAAACTGGCACTACATGTCACAAAGGTTGGCGACACCTGATATAGACAATCAGAGCTGTGATGGAGACACACAGAGACACACAAATACTACACTTGACTGCTAAACAAGAAGTAGTTCCAGTGTGTAGCAGCAGTCACTGTGTGTGTGTGTGTGTGTCAGTGATGAAGGCCGTTTGTGTGTGACATAACATCAGCTGATGGCTGCAGTGTGGAGGGTCGAGCTCGTTTCACTCTGAACGATTCATATAATTACAATTGATTTTGTGTGTTTCTGTGTGTGTGTGTGTGTGTGTGTGTGTGTGTGTGTGTGTGTGTTTCTCTGTAAATCACTGGATCCTGCTGTTAATTGTGATGTTGACCTTTGACCTCTGGAGAATGGAGGCCTGACTGTGCAGCTGCTGCTGTCGCAGTGACCACCAAAGGAATTCTGGGTAACTTTTTGCATTTTAAAGCCATAAATCAATAGATCCACGTGTCTTTGGATTATTAAACACAAAAAACAATAGAAATCGCATTTTATTTTTTGTTATATGTTGCTAAGGAGTAGATGACAGCCATATTTGTGTGTCCCTGTTGACCAAAATCACTTTTCATTGAGTTTAAATCGAAAAAAATTACAATTAACCCATGTTTTTTTGTTATTATAATAATATTCCTGACTACTTTAACTAAAACAATACTAAAATCTGAAAAAGATATATCTGTTATTTATGAAATAGCTATATGTTCAACCAAAATTCCATCCTTTTAAAAATGTTGGTTCAGTTCAACATCCTCACCACTGGAAGTGACATTTATCAAGTCTAAGAAGAACAAACAGTAAAGAGATGAAAGTGTTAGCATCTTTTCTTACATATATTTCATAGTTTTTATCGTGGGATTGGCATCGTCAAACTCAAGCTTTCAACTGCATCCTATAAATAAATGATATTTAACAACTATTTAGGAAAAAACTAACAAATTATGTTGAAAAATATTATAATTTCATGATTTCCTAAAGTCATGCGATGCTACGCCTTTTGGCTAATTAGGATTTTTGGTGACTTTTAGCCAAAATCTTCCCATACAACCCTGTAACAAAAAACTCTGTGAATGGACTGAGTCATTGTTACAGGGTTGATTTAGTTTTTAATTTTACAAAAATCAGACAACCCAAAGTCACCGAGTTAAAAGAATCACCCAGTTGCTAATGTTAGCTGCTTAATTCATCCAAGTGTTAGTTATCAATTTAGTCCTGAATGAACCAGAGATCAGAGAGCAGCTTTCTCCTGCTGTCAGTCAGGGCAGAGGGCGGAGCCAGCAGAGGAACACCTGTCGTAGACTCGTCCACTGAAACAATCCAGTATTTAAAATGTTCCCGTCTGTGACACATCAGAATAATAAAGACGTCGCTCTTCATCATATTTTACCCCTCAATTAAAACCTCTAACCATAGGTTTTAATTGAGGGGGTGGGGGTTGGTAGGGGGGATAATTAGATGCATAACGAATATCTGCAGTCACCAGAGGGACGAGATGAAGAATCAGCTGATGGAGGTGTGAACAGAGAGGAGAGAGAGAGAGAGAGAGGAGAGGGAGTGAGCTGCCCTCCCCACCCCCCCTCTACAGAAACAGTGGACAGGGTCATGAAGCTGTGATGGAGGTCAACAGCAATCTGTCAAACCCTCCCTCACAGCCAGGACTGTGATAAAGAGAAGAAAATAAAGAGAAGGACATATTTCAATTAACCCTTTGCGTCAGTTCAGAACAGCGATGGAGTTGATACCGGCCCAAATGTCTTAAAAAAACACTCAAAACAACACAACAATAATAATAAAACAATAAAACACAAATTAATAGCTCGTTTTGATCGGCAAAAAGCGCCGTCAAGTGTCGGCGATGGAGCTCCAACGGCCGCAATCAGCCTTTAAAAAATAGAAGAAGCTGTCAAGTCATTTCCGGTCAGTGCGCAGCGGCAGTGTTTGATTTGAGATGGTACCACCCTGTCGAAATTTGTGCACTGTGCAAGGAAGTGCACTTCCTTATCCACAAGTTTCCTAACGTCATCTCTGGTCAAAACCAGAAGCCGGTTTTGCCGGTTTGGTGGAATTTTACGTTTACGTTTCCATGGTTTTCAG
>NC_140910.1:33058791-33131291 GCF_045865225.1 Trachurus japonicus
TAAAGCTGCGCTCACACCGGACCTTTTGTTTTTAGAACGAGCGACGGGTTTACATGTTAAGTGAATGCAAACGAGCGATTGAGCGTTTTATCGCCCAGGTGAAAAAACGCTGGGGCTTTTTCGCTCAAGTCCCTCCCGTCGCTCGAGATGAGAAATCCCAACTCTCCGGCCGTCAGTCGCTCGTCGCTCAGCGCTGATTGGCTGCCGTAATCCCTGTAGTGCCGGTGTAAACAGAGACACATGGCAGTGGGCATGACGTCATCAAAGCGAAAATGCGAGTCTGTGGCTCTGTGCCAAATTGACGAGCGTCTGCACCTGAGCGACGGAGCGTTTTTTTCGGAGCGATACGAGCGACAGCGACAAAAACAAAAGGTCCGGTGTGAACGCACCTTAAACGTATTAAATGGCGGCCCTTCGGAATGGCACACTGGAACCGTGGAGGGTGTAGCGTGTACAGGTGAAGCTGCAGCGTGTCCATGGTAACGTGGACTGATAGGGTGTAGGGTGTAGCATATGGGGTGTAGCCTTTATCTGTAGCGTGTAGGGTGTAGTGTGTAGCATGTAGGGTGTAGGATGTAGCATCTAGCATATAGGGTGTAGTGTTTAGCGTGTAGGGTGTAGCGTGTAGGGTGTAGTGTGTAGCGTGTACAGGTGGAGCTGCAGCGTGTCCCTGGTAACGTGGACTGATAGGGTGTAGTGTGTAGTATGTAGCGTGTAGGGTGTAGTGTGTAGCATGTAGCGCGTACAGGTGGAGCTGCAGCATGTCTCCCTGGTAACGTGGACTGATGTGTTGTTGTTTCTCACTCGAAGCTTCAAACAAAGACAAAGTGCAGCAGTGATGTTCAAAGTCAGAGCTGTAATACCACATCAACATATCTCAGCAGCGGTGGAAACTCTCATCAGAGCCGAGGGAGCCGCAGACGAGATGCTTATGGAGCGTCGGCACGGTAACGACGGGAGTGGACACGGTCACAAAGTGAGACAAACGACTTGTGTTTGTTTGTGTGTGTGTGAGATGTGAGACGTCGCCTCTGTGTTTTTACAGCCGCGCACTTTTACTTTGAAAGTTCAATTTCCAGACAAAGGCAGATCGAGGCCGTGTTTGCACAGACGCTACATGTGCATGCATGTATGCTAATGCATGTGTGTGTGTGTGTGTGTGTGTGTGTGTGTGTGTGTGTGTGTGTGTGTGTGTGTGTGTGTGTGTGTGTGTGTGAGCAGTGGCCTTGTGGGTCTGGTTGTCTATCAGGAGGAGGGGAGTGTCTGTCATGGGAGATTGGTCTGGATGAGATGGAGGATCAAGGTTTCACTGGGCTCTTTACAAAAGGCTTAGCTGCTAATATGAGCAGGAGGAGGAGGAGGAGGGCGTGTGTGTGTGTGTGTGTGTGTGTGAGAGTGTGTGTGTGCTGGCTGCTTAACATTCAACACACATGAAGGAGAAGAAGTAGAAGCATCAGGAACTCGACGGATGAGGAAAAGCAGCAGATGTTTGAAAGATGGACAAATAAAACCAGCACAAAGAGACGTCGTCCTGCAGCGAGACGTGATTTTATAAAGTTTTCACCTGCTGAACGTCACCTCTCCTCTCAGGTTCTACAAAAAAACAAAAAACAAAACAACTACTCACAAATTATAGGCTATAAATTGAATAGTTACATGAGTAAATTCTATAAAGCGTCATTATACCTATTAGGGATGTCACGATTATAGATTTTCTTTGTACGATTACTGTCAGAGAAATAATCACGGTATTACGATTATCACGATTATTATGCATTAATTAATTTCACAACATATGAATGTGTAAAATCAAATACAGTCAAAATGTATTTACATCACAAATTTTTACACTAAATATTTTAAGTATCTACTATTCATATGTAACCAATTATTAATCCTCCAGGGGAAGTGTTTTAAATATTCAAATCATTAATTGTCATCTATACCAAATGTTTAAGTTCATTTTAATTGTTTGTTTTTTTTATCACAAATGAGACGCTAACATTTAAATTTCTACCATATTACGTTAGGTAAATGGACCAGTATTTCTTACATTTACCTTAACTTTTGTGCACATCTGCCTCTGTGTTTCCAAAATAATCTTTTTTGGAAAGTGATGGTATTGAAGAATCTTTACGATCAATTAATTGTGGCGTTTAATACCACGATTAATTGTGAAAACAAGTAATCGTGACATCCCTAATACCTATTATTACATTTATTTCAGATGGTTTTCTACATGTTTAGTTGAATAACAACAAAATAAATGACAATAATGATGATATCATTGTTAATAATAATAATAAAACTCACATGTGCAGCCGGGTTGGGAAAGCTGCAAAATGTGAAATTTACAAAAATAAGAGCACGTAACAAAAAAAAAAACACGTCAAAGTGCATTGAGTATAAAAACTCTGCTCGACTCATGGTCGATGTAAATATTGAAAATATAGTTTTTATAATAATAGAACAAGTAGAAGACAGTTCATATTTATCAAATCAAAAGTGTTTATTGTCATTTGCACGGTGGAAAGGTGAGTTTCCCTGACAATGAAATTCTTACTTTGCTGTCCACATCACAGGAAGCCAGCAATTAAATATGAAATAACTGATTTTCCATGATGTATTTTTGATAATGTGGCGTCACTTTGTAGAAATCTGTAGTTTTTCACTTTGACTTTTCTGTTTAAATTCTGGTCAAAAGGTCTAAATATCAGTTAATAATGGAAGAGCAGCGTCATTAGAAATACAGTCAGTCACATCGTTGCATGTAGTTCAGTGTTGAGAGCAACATGAAGCAGGACGGCTGCTGCAGAGCTGAGAGGACGGAGGGAAGGTGGAGAGAGAGGGAACAAAGGAACAAAGAGGAGAGAGAGAACGAGAGAGAGGGGAGGGCAATCATCAGGAGGAGGAGGAAGAGGAGAGTTATCTGAGCGGTGGAGGAGATTGTGTCATTTCAAGTCTTCACAGCTGAAACAGGATCCAGTGGTCACGCTGCAGCAGCCACAGGGTCGTCATCCCTCTCTCCATCTCTCCTTCTCTCCTCCTCTCCTTCTCTCCATCTGTCGTTCTGTCGTTACCTGAACGAGGTGGAGAAGAAGAAGAAGAAGTCAGGTGTAGAAGATGAGGAAGAGCAAAGAGAAGACAAAGGAGGTAGAAGAAGGAGAAATCCAACAACAAATCCTGATGAAGCTGAAACAAAGAAACAACCAATTAAAAAGCAGCTCTTGACATCACATCACTGTAGTACAATAAGTTTTATTTCAGCTTAAAGGGATAGTTCAACATTTTGTCAAATTGGCCCATTGCCATAATCCCTAAAGTCATAGCAGTAGGTTCGTTACCTTTAATTGTCGGTGCAAGCTGTTTTTAGAACGGCGGAGCAGAGCCGTGAGCTGCTCAGAGCTACGCTACCAACGGAGGCTCATTATGGGATTTCTTGGTTTCCCTCATCAAACTCATCAAATACACAATCCAACAACTCCACAACGCTCTGGTGGACAAGTTGTGACCTGCACATTCACCACGCTATGAGATAATAACACAACGTTACCACACAGAGTTGTTTTAGAGGGAAATTCATGCAAAACCGCTGATGCGCGTTGCCTTCAGGGACAGTTTTTCATCAACAGTCTCTGTATTTCCCTCTAAAACAACTCTGTGTGGTAACGTTGTGTTATTATCTCATAGCGTGGTGAATGTGCAGCTCACAACTTGTCCACTAGAGCGTTGTGGAGTTGTTGGATTGTGTATTTGATGAGTTTGATGAGGGAAACCAAGAAATCCCATGAGCCTCCGTAGCGTAGCTCTGAGCAGCTCACAGCTCTGCTCCACCGTTCTAAAAACAGCTTGCACCGACAATTAAAGGTAACAAACCTACTGCTATGACTATAGGGATTATGGCAATGGGCCAATTTGACAAAATGTTGAACTATCCCTTTGAATCTGTTATTCATGGCTTAATTTACATGTCTATAAAACTTCTCTGTCCTGTTTTAACGGCCCAGGTGCTGGTGGTGGTGAGGGGGCGGGGCTTTGTTGTGACATCACAAAGTGACAGGAAGTCCTGACGGCTGGTTTTAAGGCTCAGTTTCTGAATACAGGCTGTGTGCATTTCTTTGTGGACTGAGGCTTTGATACTTTCACAGTATTAATATAGAACCTAGAGCTGCTTTATAATCACACTACACATGGACATCTACCTTTATACTGTATGGAGCTTTAACACAAACATCTACCTTTATACTGTATGGAGCTTTAACACAAACATCTACCTTTATACTGTATGGAGCTTTAACACAAACATCTACCTTTATTTTGAAGGAGCTTTAACACAAAAATCTACCTTTATACTGTATGGAGCTTTAACACAAACATCTACCTTTATTTTGAAGGAGCTTTAACACAAACATCTACCTTTATACTGTATGGAGCTTTAACACAAACATCTACCTTTATACTGTATGGAGCTTTAATACAAACATCTACCTTCATACTGTATGGAGCTTTAATACAAACATCTACCTTTATTTTGAAGGAGCTTTAATACGAACATCTACCTTTATTCTGAAGGAGCTTTACTGTAATACAAACATCTACCTTTATTTTGAAGGAGCTTTAACACGAACATCTACCTTTATACTGTATGGAGCTTTAACACAAACATCTACCTTTATTTTGAAGGAGCTTTAACACAAACATCTACCTTTATACTGTATGGAGCTTTAACACAAACATCTACCTTTATTGTGAAGGAGCTTTAACACAAACATCTACCTTTATACTGTATGGAGCTTTAACACAAACATCTACCTTTATTTTGAAGGAGCTTTAACACAAACATCTACCTTTATACTGTATGGAGCTTTAACACAAACATCTACCTTTATACTGTATGGAGCTTTAACACAAACATCTACCTTTATTCTGAAGGAGCTTTAACACAAACATCTACCTTTATTCTGAAGGAGCTTTACTGTAATACAAACATCTACCTTTATTTTGAAGGAGCTTTAATAGAAACACCTTTATTTTGAAGGAGCTTTAATAGAAAGTTTAAACCTCTCTCCTCTCTAAGGTGATGATCCTCTTTCTTCCTCTCTGACCTCAGTGTGGTCTGGTCATTTCTGTTTAGTCAGCTGCCCCCTGCTGGCCGACACTCTGTCACTGCACCTCCTCCTCCTCCTCCTCCTCCTTCCTCCTCCACCTCCTGCTGCTGCAGATCTGAAGCTTCATCTTCTCTGCAGATCAAACTTTTTCTCTAAATCTCCTGTGAACATCAAAAATAAATGAATTTAAGTTAAAGTATTTGACCTAAATGTGATTTATTATACATCAAGAGAAGACGAAGTAAGAGCTGTGTGTGTGTGTGTGTGTGTGTGTGTGTGGGGTGGGGGGAGGGGTGTGGTCCGGGGGGGGTTCGGGCGGGTGTGTGGGGGTTTTGGTGGGGGGGGGGGGTGATGGGGGGTCGTGCTGTTCAGCTACGCCTATGTGCTTATTAGCAGGTCTGATATCGGTGTTCAACCGGCAGGCGGGTCTAGGAATCTGGGGGGGCACTTGGGCAGCGTAGGTAGAGCAGCGCCGCAGCAAAGCGCGAAGCGAAGATGGAGGGAGGGAGCGCCGGAGCTGAGCAGACGTTGGGCGGACGAGCCGGAGCAGGAGCAAGCGAAAATGCGCATAGCAAGACGCAGCAGTCGAACGCGCCTGGACAGGGGGAGACAGGTCTCGCCAATTCGCGCCGCGCTGCGCGGCGCCGGCGAGCGCGCGCAGCACGCGAGCGCGGTGCGATCCGCGCCGCGGAGGGCGGGCGGGAGGGCGGGAGGGACGCGCCGCGAAGCAGACGCGAAAGATCCACTTCTCTGGCGACGAGCAGCGCAGCCCAGGCGGCGGTCGGGGATCGCCGCTACACGCTCCGAGGAGTTTCGGGCGAGACGCGCCGCTCAGTGCTAGGAGCTTGTTGGTTAATGATCACAATCACTCTCTACATCACTCACTCCACACAACACTCGTTCACACACAGTGTCATTCCTGGCTGTAGATGTGGGGGGGTCTCTTGGTCGCGCGCTGCATCTGGGGGGGGGGGGGGGGGGGGGGGGGGGGGGGGGGCGTGCCGGTTGTAGGCGGGGGTGGGGTGTGGGGGGTTGGGAGGGGGGGGTGGGGGAGGGGGGGGGGTGGGGTGGGGGGGAGGGTAGGGTGGGGGGGGGGGGGTGGGTGCGGGGGGTGGGGGCAGTGTCGGCCGCGTTTGGTGGTGATGCGATGTGCGGTGATAGAGGGGCAAGAAGAGGAGAAGAGAGAGTGGGGAGAGATGAGGGCGGAGCGGAGGGGGCACGCGCGAGAGATAGGGGAAGGGAGACGGGGAAGAGAGGGACGGGCGGGAGGGAGGGGACTGGGCGGGCGGGCGGGCGGGAGGGCGGAAGGGCACGGGAGGGACGACGCCTTGGACGGAAGAGCGGACGTGAGGGGGGAGGGGAGGACGGGGACTAATAGAGAATGAGGTGCATGAATGAGATAGGAGGGGAGGTTCCGTGGCCTATGAGGTGGTGGGGAAGAGGGGGCGGGGGGAGCAGGGGGAGGCGGGGAGGCGGGGTGCGGACGGGGTGGGGCATCGTGCGAGCCATGCGGGCCGGGTGGAAGCAGAGGAAGTTAGGGGGTGGGGGGGAGAGACATGCGGGGGGGCGGGGCGGGGGTGCAGCGAGCAGGGGTGAATCGCGGGGGATACACGGGAGGTAGGAGTCGGGGGGGCGGACTAAGGGGGCGGGCCAGCGAGACGTGAAGGAGCCTCGTGAGGGCGAGAACGAGGAGAAGGGGCAAGCAGAGAAGTGTAACATTGCGAGAAGAAGTTAGGAGAGGGAGACGGAGGAAGCGAGCGAGGGAGAGACGGCCGGAAGGGGAGAGAAACTGTGCGACGCCGAGGCACAGGGGGAGACGAGTAAGAGCAAGAAGGTAGAGGGAGAGAAATCGAGCAGCCGAGGCCGCCGCTTGATGCGAAGCATGAGAAAGGAGGCAGAAGACGAGGGGGAGAGAGAGGAGACAGGGTAATACGAGCTGAGCCGGGCAGCGACAAGAAGCGAAGGCGCAAGGCGAAGGCCGCGCGGAGCTGCGACCGCGCAGGGAGCGATCCTGAGCTCACCGAGGCGGCGCCAGAGCCGATGACGGGATGGGCGCGCCGCCACCGCGCCGGTGCGCGCACACTGCGCGCAGCCGGGGAGGGCGAGCCGCGCTTACAGGCGCCGGCCGCTCAGCTGCTCTCAGCGACCGCGCAGCAGGCGCGCCGCGCCCCCGCCGGCACCGGGCAAGACGCTCCTCTCCTCTCCTTCTCTTCTTCTCCTCCTCTCCTCTCCTCTCCTCCTTCTCTTTCTCTTTCTCTCCCCATCTCTCCTCCTCCCCTCTCCTCTCCTCCTTCTCTTTCTCTCCTCCTCTCCTCTCCTTTCTCTCCTCATCTCTCCTCCTTTCCTCTCCTCCTCTTCTCCTTTCTCTCCTCTCCTCTCCTCCTCCTCCTCTCCTCCTCCTCCTCTTCTTTTTCTCCTCTCCTCTCCTCCTTCTCTTTCTCTTTCTCTCCCCATCCCTCCTCCTCTCCTCTCCAGCATCTCCTCCTCTCCCCATCTCTCCTCCTCCTCTTCTTTCTCTCCTCTTCTCCCTTTTCCTCCTCTCCTCTCCTTTCTCTCCCCATCTGTCCTCCTCTCCTCTCCTCTCCTCTCCACTCCTTTCTCTCCCCAATCTCTCCTCCTCTCTCCTCTCTTCCTCTCCCCTCCTCCTTCTCCTCCTCTCCTCCTCTTCTTTCCTCCTCCTCTCCTCTCTTCTCCTCTCCATTTCTTTCTTTCTCTCCTCCCCTCTCCTTTCTCTCCCCATCTCCTCTCCTCCTCCTCCTCCTCTCCTCTCCTCCTCTCCTCCTCCTCCTCTCCACTCCTCTCCTCTCCTCTCCTCTCCCTCTCCTCTCCTCTCCTCTCCTCCTCTCATTCCTCCTCTCCTCTCCTCCTCCTCTCTCTATCCTCCTTCCATCACTCCTCTCCTCCTATCACTCCTCCTATTCCTTTACCTCCCTCTCTCTCCTCCTCTCCTCCTCCTCTGGGTGAGATATTGCCTTTGTGATGTGTTGTGACAGTGACGTTAATGGAAGCACTGTACATTTAACGACCTATATCTCCGGAAATTCCTCTGCTGCGCACACACACACACACACACACACACACATACACGCACACACACACGCACACACACACACACACACACACACACACACCTGAAAAGTGCAGCTCTCTTTCTCTCTACACCTGTAAACACAGCAGATTTCTGTGCGCTGTTATTGTTTCCTCAACAAAAGATTAACACAATTATAGGATCCAGTGTGTGTGTGTGTGTGTGTGTGTGTGTGTGTGTGTGTGTGTGTGTGTGTGTGTGTGTGTGTGTGTGTGTTGTGTTGTGACACAACTGTCAACAGCACAACAAAGGAGCGAGGGAACAGAACAGCTGAGCGGGCGAGCCAGAGTGAGAGTGAGAAAGCGTAAGGGAGCAGAAAAGAGAGCGAGCGAGCGGAGGAGAGGAAAGAGAGATGATGGAGGGAACAAAGGAAGCAGAGAAAACAGGAAGAAGAGATGATGAACGGAGGAGGAGAGGAAACACAGAGCTGCTGTTGTTTGTTTATTTTGTTATTTCACCAAATAATTAGAAAAAAAATAGAAATAAAAAAGAGATAAATGATGATGTTTCTACGCAAACTGTAGCATATAAATGTATATAATAATATTTAACAATATAAATATAAAATAAAGGTTAATTTTTGTTAATTAGTATTTTTTTTTGTTTACAAATTTCAAACTCTAAAATCGGGAACTCAAAGTTTTGAACTTGAATCTCAGCTCCTTGTGTTGTTGCTTTAAAGGGATAGTTCAACATTTTGGCAAATTGGCCCATTGCCATAATCCCTATAGTCATAGCAGTAGGTTCGTTACCTTTAATTGTTCGGTTTTTTGCAAAGCTTATTATTAGAAAAGGCGGAGCAGAGCCGTGGAGCTTGCTCAGAGGCTACGCTATCGGAGGCTCATTATTGGGATTTCTTGGTTTACCTTCATCAAACACATCAAATACACAATCCAAACAACTCCACAACGCTCTTGGTGGTAAAAGTTGTGAGCTGAACATTCACTCACGCTATGTGATAATATACACAACGTTACCACACAGAGTTGTTTTAGAGGGAAATTCAGAGACACTTGCTTGATGGATAAACTGTCCCTGTAAGGCAACGTGCATCAGCCAATTTTGCATGAATTTCCCTCCTAAAACAACTCTGTTCTGTGGTTAACGTTGTGTTATAATCTTCATTGTCGTGGTGAATGTGCAGGTCACAAACTTGTCCTACCAGGAGCGTTTGTGGAGTTGTGGTGGATTGTGTATTTGATGAGGTTTGATGAGGGATAGGGGACCTCTCATATAACAGAACGTTACTGAAGAGTTGTTTTAGCGGTAAATTACAGGAGATCATGCTTGATGAAAAACTGTCCCTGTAAGGCAACGCGCATGCATGCGGTTTGGTTTGCTTGATTTGAATTTACCGTAAAACAGCGTACACCGTCAAATAAAGGGTTTTCATACCTAGGCTATAGGACTATTTTGGGATTATGGCAATGGGACTATTTTGCCATCATTGTTGTAAATATCCACTTGCTATTTCTGTAGCGTGTCCGGAGGTCAGCTCTGGTTTGAATCTTGATTTTTAATTTTATAGACATCAATAGATTATACGTTTTTTAAAACGTGTTAAAAGGAGCTGTTAGATGCCGAGGCAGAGTAGACGGCAGGCATGTATTATTGGGTGGTGGAGTTTTTTGTTCGAGAGGGTTAATTAATTGGATGTGACGTGGAATGGTTAGGGTGGATTGTTGGTGGTTTGGTGGGGGTTGGTCAGGTTGGGTTAGGTTGACGAGCGCGATCGAGCTTCGCGGGCTGGATCGAGGGCTCTATGATCCGTAGTTCTGGTGGTGGTGGCGGAAGATTCTGTCTGGCGGTCAGAGCAGCCCCAGGTGCGGGCGTGCGGGGAGTCGTAGGAGGTTGCCTGAGTGGTTTAGAGGGGGGGTGTTTTTTACTTACTTCTTGGGAGGCGGGGTGTGGAGAGGTGCGGTGATAGTTTCTAGGGTTGGGTTAGGGGTTTAGGGGTGCAGGGGGCAGGGACAAGTGAGAAAGGTTGGGACTCCGCCGGCACGCCGCCGAGGGCCGCACGCACGGAAAACAGGGAGCAGGGGAGGGGGGGGAAGGAGAAGAGGGCGAAGGAGGAGAGTTAGGACGGGCGAAGGGGGAGAAGAGGGGGCGGGAGGCGGAGGACAGCGGGAAGAGGTTGGAAGAAGGGGCTGGGAGGGAGAGAGAAGACCGGACGGAGGATGGGGGACGCGGAAGGGGACGAAGAAGGAGAACAAGGGGGACGAGCACGAAGGGGCGAAGCAGGAGACGGGGGAAGAGTAGAGAAGAAGGGGGTCGACGCGGGGGAGACAGCCGAGGAACGGCAGCAGTCGGGGGTCGGAGAAGGCACGAACGGGGGAGCACGCGGGGAGGCGAGCAGCCTAAGGGAGACGGGGGACAGAGAAGCAAAGAATGGAGGGAGGCGAGGGGAGAAGGAGGGCGGAGGAGCCAGAAGCGGCCGCGAAGGACGAAGACAGGGGGCGCCGACGGGGGGAAGTCAGCGGAAGGGAGAAGGGGGACGAGCTAGTAGAAGAGAGGGCGAAACGGGGAAGGAGCCGAAGCAAGCGGAGCCGGGGGCCGAGCAAGCACAGACGAGGGAGACAGCGGGGAGACAGACGAGGCGGGGAGACCGCGAAGGAGGGAAGCAGACGGGGCAGCATGCCGAGGAAGGGGAGAAGTAAGAAGAAGGAGAGGGGGCGCTCGAAGAAGACAGGAAGAGGAGGGGCAGAATAGAAGAAGCAGAAGGGGCGCAAGACGAAGACAACGAGAGGGCGAGAAGAAGACGAAGATCGATGAAGAAGGGAAGGACGAAGAAGCAGAGTGGAGAATCCAGAAGACGACGCAGACCGAGATCAGAGGTGGTCGACGAAAAGACTACGAAGAGAGGGGCGAACCACGAAGCCGAGGAAGCTGGGCGCCGCTCTACATCGTGACGCCGAACGTCAGACGAAGCCGAGTTGTAGAAGTAAGAAGAAGACCTCCTCCTCCTCCTCTTCCTCCTCCTCCTCTTGTCTCTTCCTCCCCCTCCTCCTCCTCCTCTTGTCTCCTCCTCCTCTTCCTCCTCCTCCTCCTCCTCTTTTCTCCTCCTCCTCCTCCTCTTTTCTCCTCCTCCTCCTCCTCTTCTCTCCTCCTCCTCCTCCTCCTCTTTTCTCCTCGTCCTCCTCCTCCTCCTCCTCCTCCTCTTTCTCCTCCTCCTCTTCCTCCTCCTCCTTTCTCCCTTTCCTCCTCCTCTCTTCCTCTCATCCTCTTTTCTCCTCCTCCTCCTCCTCCTCCTCTTTTCTCCTCCTCCTCCTCCTCCTCCTCCTCTTTTCTCCTCCTCCTCCTCCTCCTCCTCTTTTCTCCTCCTCCTCCTCCTCCTCCTCCTCCCCCTCTTTTCTCCTCCTCCTCCTCCTCCTCCTCCTCCTCTTTTCTCCTCCTCCTCCTCTTTTCTCCTCCTCCTCTTTTCTCCTCCTCCTCCTCCTGTCTCCTCCTCCTCCTCCTCCTCCTCTTGTCTCCTCCTCCTCCTCCTCCTGTCTCCTCCTCCTCTTGTCTCCTCCTCCTCCTCCTCCTCCTCCTCCTCCTCCTCCTCCTGCTCCTCCTCAGGTGTGCACGGTGACTGTTTGTACCGAGCAGCTTCGGCCTCTGGACCAGTGGAGCTGAGACAGGCCCTGGACTCAGGTACCAACTCCTCCTCTACTGACGATGATTGATTGATTGATTGATTGATTGATTGATTGGTTGATTGATTTATTGATTTATTGATTGATTGATTAAAAACTTTATTGAACAACATTAGACAAGTGTTCAAAGGGATAAAAAACACAATAAAGCCCAAAGGATTGTTTCCATTATGGTCCTATTTGATGGTAGACGGTACACATGGATTTACTGTAAAACAGGGAAGACAAACACACAACACATGGACTAAAAACATGGGAGAGAGACACTAAGCACATAGACTACAACATTGAAGAGAAAGAACATATAAAATAGATAAAACAAGAGATTAGGTCCCAAACAGAGACAGCAAAACATAAAGCAGACACACAAACAAACACTACAATAATCTGGTGCTTCACGGCTCTTTTGATTTAATTTATCGGTTGGTGCGTTCAGGGACACTGCACGAAGTCGGAGCTTCACAGAGGTCGTTAAAAGATTTTCAGTTTTACATGAAGCACCTGAACCCGGCCAGTAACATCTCAGTGAGTCGCCGAGGCTCCACCCAGACAGGAATCAAACCCAGAACCTTGATGCAGTGACGTTGCTGCTACCCACTGCGCCACCGTGCCGCCCACTGCAGCGGATTCAAACAGAAACTTCATGTGTTTTTTCAGTCGGAGTCGCAGTAAAAACACAGTTTGTTGTGACCGACGAGGTTGAATTGTAACGACGGATGTTTTGTTTGTCTCCGTCGTGCAGCTGCTGCTGACGTTTGTCCAGATGTTGCAGATGTTTAACACAGAGAAGAAACTAAAGAACTTCCTCTCTGCCGGGCTGTGATTGGCCAGAGGAGATGACTGATGACGAGGTGTCGATCACAGGGTTCTTACGGATCCTTAAAAAGTCTTAAAAGGCATTGAATTCATTAATCTAAAAACAAGGCCTTAATTGGCATTAAAATGTCTTGAATCCATTTTTCAAAGGTCTTAACTCATTGAGTGCCAACCACGTAATTTCTCGTTTTTCGTTCCCATGCGTTGAGTGCCAAAAACGAAATTTTTCGTTTTTTGCTTTTTTTTTAAATTATGAAAATAGACACTTTAATACACATTATATGTAAATTTGGGGACTCTACGACGAGGAGAACTGAAATAGATGACGATCAAAGTCACATGACAGCTCATGATCTGGAAGTTTTTATCATAACTCAGCTTCTGCAAACGGAGTTCTGCATGCAGATGCAGCGCAGCTGCTCCGCTGCTGCTCCGCTCTCACCCGCGAGGCTCCAGCAGCTGGGAGCTGAACCAGGAAGCTCTCAGCCCACTGTCCCGCCCGGTCTTCATCTGGAGCAACACCGTGTCCTCCCCAAAGTCCTCCCGCGGTAAAATCTGATGGTCTCTGGGCCAAAGCAGACCGGCACCACCGACCCGTACCACAGACGGACCCCGACCACCGGCGGGACCGGTGTTCGCGAGCCGCTGTGGCCGGCAGAGCCTCACGTTCCGCGGCGAGAGGCTGTGACACGGCACGGTGCGTCTGTGTTATAGCTGTTAGTTGCGCCCCCCCCCGCCCCCGATGGTGGTTTTGTGAATAGAACAACAATTGTTGTGTATATTTATCTTATACGAGCCCTTTGATCCAGAAATGCGAGTGTCAGAAGAGCGACAGACACAAACAGCGCACCTTTCATAAAAGACGCTCTATCTCCTTTTCTAGAAAAAAAGGAGGGATTTTGGTGAAACCCAGCCATGTTTAGCTTGACTTTTCTCAGGAATGGAGGCACGTAGAAACAAACAGTTTGTGGTCATTTGAAGCATAAAGTTAAACCTTTCAATTGAGCTACAGTATGTGTGTTGGTGGCAATAATATAGAATACACTATGGCTCTAAAATAAAAAGTCAAATATGGTCTAATTTGCCGGTACACTTGACTAAAACTTTGGAAAGGAGCGCGGCACTCAATGAGTTAAAAATGTTAACACATGGTAAGTGGTATTTTATGATTATAATTAGTCTCAAATCTCAAAATAATTGGTAACATTCTGACATAGAGAAGTTAGTGGCGGCCGTCAACGCTAAATTTCTCACCGCCACCAGCTCCCAAGTCGGTGGTTTGTTTGTTTTTTTCGGACTTTTTATGCATTTATTTTGGAAGGACAGCTGGAAAGAGACACAATCCAATGTTCATGTAGCAGTCACTTTACCTTGGATTACATAGGAAAGTGGGTCAAATTGTCCCTAACCCTATGTAATTGATGTGGTGTTTTTTTTTTTTGTTTTTTTTTTTTGGGGGGGGGGGGGGATTCTGCATTTGTGTTTATTATGAAGTCGGTCTTAAATTTTGTTTCAAGTGGCTTTAAAAAAGTCTTTAAAAGTCTTAAATTTAACTTGGCTTAAGCTGTAGGAACCCTGGATCAGTCGTGATTGGACGGTTAAAGAGCTGATGAACCAAAACATCATGTGACCGACCGTGGTTGTTGAATGATTATCATTATAATTCTTCTTATTATTAATCATTATAAAAGTAATAATAATCATTAACTCCACTCCAGTGTGTCATCATCACACACTCCTGACAGCAACAGGTGTTTCATCCTGAACCTCCGCTGGTTCCCTGTTCACCTGTTTGTCGTTGTTATTCAGCTTCAGTAACATGGCCGACGTTGAGCCGACGTTGAGCCGAGTTAAAGAGGTTCAGATCAACTAACTCCCCAAAAAAACAGAAAAGAAAAGTTGTCCCAAGTTTGTTGTTTGGAGTTCAGTGTGTCGCCACCAGGGTGCGCTCTGACTCTGCTCTGAGTGAGACGGTGATGTCATCACTCACTCTCCGCTGCACACACACACACACACACACACACACACACACACACACACACACACACACACACAGACACACACACATTTACATCTGACACACACACTTTGGTCTCTCTTTACAAACTCACACTTCAAGAGAAACGAGCTCAGTTCATTTGTTAGAGAGAAATGTTTGACTGTCAGAAACATAATTCAGATGCTGTGTGTGTGTGTGTGTGTGTGTGTGTGTGTGTTGTGTCTCTGATCGCAGGACGTTCATTGGTCCAGAGTTGTTCAGGTTTTACACCTCACAGACCACATGACGCATCGACCACTACTGTGATTAATCCTATAGAGCTTTATTTTGAAGGAAGGAAGGAAGGAAGGAGGGAAAGGAATGGGGAAAAACAGAAGGAAGGGAAGAAAGGAGGAAGGAAAGAAGGACAGAAGGAAGGAAGGAAGGAAGGAAAGAAAAAAGAAAGAAAGAAAGAAAGAAAGAAAGAAAGAAAGAAGGAAGAAAAGGAAGAAGGAAATAAGGAAATAAAGAAAGAGAGAAAAAAGGAAGAAAAACAGACAGGAAGAAGGAAGGAAGGAAGGAAGGAAAGAAGGAAGGAAAGAAAGGAGGAAGGAAGGAAAGGAAGAAGGAAAGAAAGACAGAAGGAAGGAAAGAAAGGAGGAAGGAAGGAAAGGAAGAAGGAAAGAAAGACAGAAGGAAGGAAAGAAAGGAGGAAAGAAGGAAAGGAAGAAGGAAAGAAAGACAGAAGGAAGGAAAGAAGGAAGGAAAGAAAGGAGGAAGGAAGGAAAGGAAGAGGAAAGAAAGACAGAAGGAAGGAAAGAAGGAAGGAAAGAAAGGAGGAAGGAAGGAAAGGAAGAAGGAAAGAAAGACAGAGAAGGAAGGAAAGAAGGAAGGAAAGAAAGGAAGACAGAAGGAAGTAAAGGAAGAAGGAAGAGAAGAAAGCTTTATCGTGTCCCCAGAAAGACTTCCCGTTGTTGTGAGTTTCTGATGAAGTCGTTTTCTGACATTTTTATCGTTGCGTGTTTTCTTGAGCTGCAGCGTGTGAGTGTGTTGACCCCTCAGGGCCACCGTAGCTGAGATATGAACGGCCAAATTAAAGACAGATCAAATGAGTTTAAATGATGTAAAGTCATTTAAATTTAAAAAAATACAACACTGTAGTAGACTGAAGACTGAACAACTTTAGATTTTAAACCTGAATAATTAAAGGTTCATGTCGTAGCGTTCAGTCAGTGTTTCTCTGAGACGAGTTTGAATCATCGACTCATCATCGTTTCCTGGTTTTTCCACTCAGAGTAAAAGCAGCAGCAGGTATTGATCTGTTTGTTTACTCTGAAACTCCTGAGTCACTCAGAGCAGCAGCAGCAGCAGCAGCAGCAGCCATGTTGGAAAAACCAGGTCCAAGTTATGAAACTGGGAAATTCCCTTTCATGTAACATCCAGGACACACACACACACACACACATACACACACACTCAGATACACACACACACACACACACACACACACACACACACAAAGGTCACAAACTTCTCCAGTAGAAGCTCCTCCCACCTGTCCACCCCGACGTCCAATCACGGGCCGCCGCACAGACCACATGACATATCGATACTGGGATTAATCCTAATAGAGCCCCAGACTGGTCCCTCGCTTTATTGTGAAGAAAGGAAAGAAAGGAAGAAAGATGAAAGGCAGGAAGAGGGAAGGAAAGAAAAAAAGAAAGAAAGACAGAAGGAAGGAAGGAAAGAAAGAGAGGAAGAAGGATGGAAAGAAAAACAGAAGGATGGAAAGAAAGAAAGAAAGATGGAAGGAAAGAAAGTGAGGAAGAAGGAAAGAAAGACAGAAAAAAGGGAAGAAAGACAGAAGGAAGGAAAGAAAGACAGAAGGAAGGAAGGAAAGAAAGAGATTTTTTTTTTTGATTTTTACAACCACACTTTATTTACCAATCACAGGACATTATCAGCTGTTCCTTCTACCCAACTACAGACTCATCTATTTATTTACAACCCACACCAATAAACACACATACATACACACATACATACATAAACACAAACAACCCCAAATCAATCAATCAACCAACCCATAAATAAATAAATAAATAACTAAATAGATACTCTGTCAGGTTTTCAGCACACTGGTAAAAGCAAGTTCATTGTTTGACACAGCACACAGGACATTGTTGTGACACCAAATATCAGAGAAGCTTCCCAGGTCTCCCATCAATCTATAAAATGCGAACTCCAGTCTGATCCTACAGCGGACGTTAGAGCGCCACACTGTGGACGCCTCTACACCTGCCTGGTCTTCCATTTTATTTCTCCTGGAGATGTAGATTGCCATTTTCGCCTCCCCCACGATAAAATTCAACAGCTGCCACATTGCCCTATTTTCTTTTCTATATCCCGCCCCATAAATAAACACTGCAGTTGTAAAAGTCTGATTAAAAAGGCTAAAAACACTTGTCAATAGAGTAAAAAACGCAGAGAGCCGGCCACACTCGCTAAAAATGTGGAACGTCGTCTCCCTCACTCCACAAAAAGGGCACTGGTTGGACACATTAGCATTAAGAACAGATGTAAAAGAATTGGACGCAATAGCCCCATGGAGAACCCTCCACTGTAGGTCTCCAGTCCTCTTTTTCAGGGGGGGCTTGTACAGGACTCTCCACTGCGGAGACGCCCCTCCAAACCTGTCAGCCCATGCACATGGTGCTCTGCCCCCCAAAGTTTTCTTATTTAGAGCTTGCACACAAGCTCTGTAAAGAGTCTTTCTATGGACTGTGTGCAGGCTGAAGGCGGCCCCTCTCACCAGAGGACCCTCCTGATCAGTCTGTGGGCTGAGCTGGATCCCAGGGGGGGGGTCTGTAGGGTCCGGCTCCTCCCCTCTGCCAAATTCCCTAAGGAGCTGTTTCTCTGTCAGTGTCAGTTTTTCCCTCCAGAGCTGCAACAACCTCTGGACCATCCTGCGGGACTGGAGGCCCAGCACACGCCCCACGCTCTCCGAGTCCATCAGGGCGGGCCTGCGGCGTGGACCAAGCTCTGCAGGTCCACCGTCCTGGCCCGGCGCAGCGCCGCCGTCAGCCCAGGCGTAGCTGCACTGGAGATGTCCAGCCTGGCTCCATGAATCAGCGGCTCTTTCAGTAGCCAAAACAGAGAGCTGGAGCTTTCTTTTTCCTGCTGCTCTTAAAGAAAGCCCACACCTTAAAAATACTCTGATAAAAAGGAGGAACCCCGTTAAAATTTAGAAATTTAAAATCAGTAAAAAACAGAGCAGCATCCAGTCCCAGATTACTCCCCCCTCTGAAGATGCCGCTGGCCACACCCCTCCACACCAAGTCTGCTGGACCAGCTATGTACCTCTGAAGGAACAGCAGCCTAAACGCTGCCGTCCTGCTGGCCAGGTGGATGAGGCCCTGCCCCCCCTCCTCTCTCGGTAAAAACAACACCCCCTGTGGTACCCAATGTAAGCCGTCCCAAAAAAAATTTACAATTTTCTCCTGGATCTTTGTTAAGAGCCCACTGGGCGGGTCCAGGCAGGACAGGCGGTGCCACAGTAGAGATGCACACAGGTTGTTTAAAACCAGGACTCTTCCTCTGTAGGACATCTGTGGCAGTAGCCACTTCCATTTCTTCATCTTGTCACAGATTTTCTCCTCTACTCCCTCCCAATTTTTTTGTTCCATGGCCTTACCTCCAAGGAAGACGCCGAGGTATTTTAAGCCCTCCCTCCTCCAGACCAGGTTCTGGGGGAGTGTTGGGAGGCCATTAGGCCACTTCCCAACTGCAACTGCCTCGCTTTTATACCAATTTACTCTTGCAGCGGACAGGCTTCTGTACTTGTCCGTCAACTCGATTAAACTGTTGACATCATCTTGATTTTTAACTGCCACGATAAGGTCATCTGCGTAAGCAGATAAAACAATGTTGCTGCTAAAACCTGGTAAAAACAGTCCTTCAACACTGCTGCATATCCTTGAGAGGAGGGGTTCAAGGGAGAGTGCATAGAGCATCCCGGACAGGGAACAGCCCTGCCGGACACCTCTATGCACCCTGAACGGAGCACACAGACTGCCGTTGAACTTCAGTAGACTCTCAATGTCTGTATACAGCACACGGATCATGGCAATGAAACCAGGGCTGAACCCAAACCTCTCCATCACCCTCCAGAGGAAGTTGTGTTCAACCCGGTCAAAAGCCTTCTCCTGGTCTAGCGAAATGAGACCAGTATTACAGTCCAATGAGCTGGAGAGCTCCAAAACGTCCCTAATTAGGTAGATGTTATCTACCATAGACCTGCCTGGTACGCAGTAGGTCTGGTCCCGGTGGATGACCTGCTCCATGGCTCCCCTTAGTCTGGAGGCCAAGACTTTGGACAGAATCTTATAATCCACGCACAACAACGACACAGGGCGCCAATTTTTTATCTCCTGCAGGTTTCCCTTCTTGGGGAGAAGGGTCACCACCGCCCTGCGGCAGGAGAGGGGGAGGGAACCACAGGCCAGACTCTCGTTCAACACGTGCAGCAAATCAGAGCCCAGGATGTCCCAGTACTCTTTGTAGAACTCTACACTGAGTCCATCAATACCTGGCGTTTTCCTACCCTGCATGCCCTGCAGGGCGGCTGCCAGCTCCTCCAGTTGGAGCGCTGTGCTCAGCTGACCATTAGTGCCCTCCGACACCTGTGGCAGCTCCGCACAAAACTCTCCTTCCAACTCTGTGTTTTCCTCGTACTCTGACGAGTAAAGCGAGGAGAAAAACTGCACGGCCCTGTTCCTGATCTGGCCTGGTTCCCTCAACTCCTGCCCTGTGTCAGAATGAAGTGCGTGGATTATCTTCCTCTGTCCTCGCTTCTTCTCCAGACCAAAAAAGAAGCCAGAGGGAGCATCCATCTCGGTGATGTTCTGAACCCGGGACCGGACCAGCGCACCCTGTACCTTAGCGTCCAGCAGGTTGGCTAATGCCATCTTTTTAGTGTTGAGGACCTCAATATGGCCTCGATTTCCTGTGGAATCGCTAAATGCTTCCAATTCCACTATTTCACTCTCCAGGTCCTTAACAGATCTACACATGTGCTGTGTGACATTGAGAGTGTACTGCTGACAAAGAAGCTTTATCTGCACTTTCCCATGGTCCCACCACTGCCTAAGACAATCAAACTCATTTTTTCTCTCTCTAAAACCACACCAAAAATAACTTAACACCTCTTTAAAACCTTTATCTAAAACCAAAGCAGAATTAAAATGCCAGTACGCGCTCTTTGGTACAACATCCTTAAAAAACACATCACACAACACCAAAGCATGATCCGTAAAACCGACTGGCACTATCCTACATTCTTTAACCACATTAAAATGGTGCTTAAAACAATACAACCTATCCAGCCTGGCTAGAGAGACCCCCCCCTCTCTCAGGTGGGACCAGGTGTACTGACGACAGTCTGTGTGCATCCTCCTCCACACATCCACCAAGCCATGGGCGTGGACCAGCTGCTTCAGGGTGTGCTGGGAACCTGGATGCGGCTCTGCATGATTGCGATCTAAACGATCAGCCTCTGTACAGTTAAAATCCCCGCCCAAAAATAAAAAATCCTCCGAGCTGCAGCAGTTAAGTGTGGAATTCACTGTCGTAAAAAAGCTCTTTCTCTCATTTCCATTGTTTGGCGCATAAATATTTATAAAAACCAGGGTAAAAGTATCAAATTTGGCTCTGACTAGAAGGCACCTCCCCTTGACCACCTCCTCCACCTCTAAGGAGGAAGGAGTGAACCTCCTAGAGAGGAGGATGCCCACACCAGCACTCAGTGTGGTGTGGTGGCTTAGCACCACCTGCCCCTCCCATTCTTTCTCCCAGTCCCCCTCATTACCCTGGTCACTATGAACCTCTTGCAAAAACAACACATCAATACGTTTACTCCTTGCTGTGTCCAACACAAGTGCCCTCTTTCTCACCTCCCTCGCTCCATTCACATTCAGCGTTCCTACTCTAAAACCATTCATATGGGAGATAAAGGAAAAATAAAAAATACATTAAACTCAAAGATGTAGTTGTTTTCTGACTTTTAACATATGTTTTCTTAACCTAAAGATTTCTTGATGAGTTAAGTCAGATGATGCTCTGTGCTTTATGACGTGCTTGGCCGTCAGGAAAAAGGTAAACTTGTCAGGGAAATGTTGATCAAAGTTGAGGTTTTTAACACCTTTTGTTCTCTGCAGAAAACTCTTAACCATCTGAGATGTGTAAAGTTCTTTCCCCTGACCACCAGTGACTGTCTGCGTCTGTGAGAGGGCGAGGTCACTGCCGTCTGACATGGAGGTTTCACTGTCGCTGCTGTCTACATCCGCAGCAGCCGCCACACCAACCTCCAGCCGTACAGCCTTCGCTCCTCCCTCCCCCTGCGCCGTGATTTTACGTTTACTGTTCCTACGAGACGCCACTGGCCTCCAGCCTGATGCTCCTGCCCTAAAGAGAAAGAGAGGAAGAGGGAAGGAAAGAAAGATGGTAGGAAACAAGGAAAGAAAGAGAAAAAGAAGGAAGGAAAGAAAGACAGAAGGAAGGAAGGAAAGAAAGAGAGGAAGAGGGAAGGAAAGAAAGATAGAAGGAAGGAAACAAGGAAAGAAAGAGAAAAAGAAGGAAGGAAAGAACGACAGAAAGAAAGAAAGACAAGAGGAAGGAAAGAAAGAGAGAAAAAAGGAAGGAAAGAAAGAGAGGAAGAAGGAAGGAAAGAAAGACAGAAGGAAGGAAAGAAAGAAGGAAAGACAGACAGACAAAGAAGGAAAGAAAGACAGAAAGAAGGAAAGGAAGAAGGAAAGAAAGAAAGAAAGAAAGAAAGAAAGAAAGAAAGAAAGAAAGAAAGAAAGAAAGAAAGAAAGAAAGAAAGAAAGACGGACGTCTTCGTTGGGTCAGCGTGGGGTCAGAGAAGTGCAGATACTCAGAGTCATTAGGTGAACAGAGTTGACATGTGGACACTCAGAGGAATTTACTGTGGAGGCTTCACACACACACACACACACACACACACACACATACACACCTATATGTTGAGACAGAGAGAGACGTGTGTGTGTGTGTGTGTGTGTGTGTGTGTGTGTGTGTGTGTATACATGCGTGTTTCACTTGTGTGGTGAAAAATGTAGAGAAAGTGGAAGTGGACATGCAGCCTCGTGCTTTAATCGACACGGACAGATCCTATAGAATATATATGAACGGAGGGAGCAGGGTACAGATCTGTGTTGACATGAGGCCAGAGGTCTCACACACACACACACACGCACATGCACACACACACACACACACACACACACACACACACACACACACACACACACAGGGAGTGTGATGGAGGGGGGAGGATGACGGATGAGAAACCCTCAGGATGGACAGAGAGGAGGAGGAGGAGAGGAGGAAGAAAAGAAACATGGTCACAACATAAATAAACCTCTACTGACTCATAATCCAGCTTTTATATTGATCTGTATTGATCGGTCTTGATCGGTATTGATCGGTCTTGATCGGTATTGATTGGTATTGATCGGTTTTAACACACTGAGTTTAAACTTCCTGGAAGTTTACAGTCGGTCAGAGTGAAACTCCCCCAGGTCCTAAAACCCTGCGGCTAGTGTGAACACTGGCACTGTGGAGTCACAGCTGATCAATGTTTATTATAGATTTAATAGGATCAATACAACTCACTGAAAATATACTGATTATGACTGGTATTGATTAATATGATTATAGATATTATATCACTGTATTTGCTGCAGTGCAAATGGTGTTATTGTGTGTGATGTGATGAAGCAACAGCTGGAATACAAAACACTTTCATATCATCACAGATGTTTTCAATTCTATCTGTGTTTTTATTGATTATTTT
The DNA here is from genome assembly GCF_045865225.1 of Trachurus japonicus. Classification (NCBI taxonomy): domain Eukaryota; kingdom Metazoa; phylum Chordata; class Actinopteri; order Carangiformes; family Carangidae; genus Trachurus; species Trachurus japonicus. Next base: position 33,081,290 of record NC_140910.1, read on the forward strand.
TTATTTTTAATTAACGGAAGGCAGAAGATCAGTTGTTATTAGGGCCACAGGGCAATCGCACTGAGCACAAAAAATAACAGCAAAAATAACAGCGAAAAATTTTGCATTTAAGTCAATGGGACGGGCGGGGAAAAAAAGAGCGAAAAAGAACAATCATTGGAGTTTTTCAAACGTCTACTGCTCAGGCATACTTTCACCTTGAGACTTAATTTGAACTTTAAACAGTAGACACAAGTATTATTGGTGTATTATTCCACGTTTTGATAAGTATTATAGTTTTTGATCAATCCCTGTTCAATGACCATGATCATTTTTGGATAAATTATGAGATTATAATGGGTGTGTATTGCACGGAATGTTCGTGTCAGAGTGCGTGACATCATCGCTTAGAGTGGGAGAAGTTGTCTGAAAACGTCTGAAACTTCTCTCTTTCCACACTCCTCCCAGACACAATTTACACTCTACACACATTATTTTTTCCAAATTTGTAGACAAACTTGTTCCGTCTCTCACAATGTGCTCAAAATATCTGAGAGACTTACAGAATTTGAATTGTCAGCCTCTAAGTGCGGCCACGTCTGTCTCTGCTCCTCATTGACTCTAATACAAAGATTTTCTGAGAGAAGCAGAACGGACCCCTGTTTTAAACTCGCAAGTGTCTCCAAAATATTTACTGTAGAAACACCAAAATCACACCAAATCGTTCAGGAAGTCCTTGTGACACTCACGGTCTGTGTTTTTCTCTGATAGGAATTACCGTTTTGTCCGAATAAGCCCAAATGTGAGACCAGTGCAGAGGCAGAAAATCGCTCTTTTTCTCCACGTTTCTGTCTGCCTCAGCCTGGGGGGCCTCTATCGTCATTGGCAACCACCTCAAGTTGCCGTGGTAACCTCTGAGCCTCAGGCCAGAGCTCGTTAACTTAATAAACAATCCACTGTCTTGACCTTAAGATCGTGGGTTTGATTCCCATGTTGAGAGAGATGGTAACCCGTGGTTCTATCAAAATTTCCCAGAGGAAATTTTCTAGTATTGTTATAGTTATATAGTTATAGTTGGTTATAATGGTTATATATTCTTGTCTTAAACATGCTCACAAGCATCAACAGAGCCACTGGGAGCTACTGCTACAACAAGGCTAAAAACAGAGATCACACACATTTTTTCCCATCAACTTTTCCATGTGGAGGCTTCAGGACACTTGGGTCAGTAAGACGAGCAGTATGGAGGTATCTGGATGTTTCATAGTGTGTGTTTTGGATGATTCAAAAGTGAACTCTTATCCGCCGCCATTATATGAAAACCCGTTGCCAGCCGGACCCCCCCTGGAACTCCTAAAGCATTTCATTCCTTTGCATGATTGGTGAATTATCGATTTTGGGTGACCTATCCCTTTAACTATTATTACTTTAGGTGGCATGGTGGTGCAGTGGTTGGCTCAGTAGTGTGTGTTCGATCCCCAGGCCTGTTCCTCGTCCTGCGGGTGTGAGGTCATTGTGTCACCACAGCAGCCCGGGGGAGGGGGGTCAGCATCACGTTGTCATAGCGACAGGGACTCGGCCTCCATCTCTGTTGTGGAATAATGTTACGTAACAGAGATGGAAACTCTCCACAGCCTCAGTGTGTGTGTGTGTGTTTGTGTGTTTGTGTGTGTGTGTGTGTGTGTGAGGCTCACATTGCTTTCTACAGCATTACCTCATCTAGTTGACCTCCGATTGGTACACGGCCCGGACGTTGCCATGGTGACAGCTGGCCTTTTTTTCCCTTTTTTTTTTATAGCTGGTTGGTTCTGCTGTGCCCACACAGCAACTCTGAGTGTGTGTGTTTGTGTGTTTGTGTTTGTGTGTGTGTGGTGGTTCTTATGTCTTTGTGGGGACCAGGTTGTTGTTGTTGTGTTTTTTTTGGAACGGAGCTGACACCTCTTTCCTGAGTATCTGTAGTTACCGTGGTAACGCTGAGTCGTCCTCAGACAGAGGTGAAAACTTCTTCTTCCTCCCAGGAGTGAGGTTTATAAACCTTCAGACGTTTTGTCCTAAATGAGGACAAACTGTAGGAGACACTTATGGACATTTAAAGGGATAGTTCAACATTTTGGCAAATTGGCCCATTGCCATAATCGCTATAGTCATAGCAGTAGGTTCGTTACCTTTAATCGTCGGTGCAAGCTATTTTTAGAACGGCGGAGCAGAGCCGTGAGCTGCTCAGAGCTACGCTACGGAGGCTCATTATGGGATTTCTTGGTTTCCCTCATCAAACTCATCAAATACACAATCCAACAACTCCACAACGCTCTGGTGGACAAGTTGTGACCTGCACATTCACCACGCTATGAGATAATAACACAACGTTACCACACAGAGTTGTTTTAGAGGGAAATACAGAGACTGTTGATGAAAAACTGTCCCTGAAGGCAACACACATCAGCTGTTTTACATGTATTTCCCTCTAAAACAACTCTGTCTGGTAACGTTGTGTTATTATCTCATAGCGTGGTGAATGTGCAGCTCACAACTTGTCCACCAGAGCGTTGTGGAGTTGTTGGATTGTGTATTTGATGAGTTTGATGAGGGACATTGTGTTCACTGAGCAGCTCACGGCTCTGCTCTGCCGATCTCAAAACAACATGCACCGATAATTAAAGGTAACGAACCTACTACTGTGACTATAGCTAGGGGTTATGGTGAGAGGAGGATCTGACTAAATGTTGAACTGTCCCTTTAATGTGTGAATAAGTCGGCATATGGGCATTTTCATCACTGCTGCGTTTGTGTGTCTGTGTGTCAGTGTCTTGTGGATCTGTTTGTACATTTTGACCCAGTTAGAGTGTGTGTGATGATTACATGACTGCACACACACACACACACACACACACACACACACATACACACACATTTACACAGACACACACACACGCATGCATACATACACACATATACACACATACAGACACACACATATACATGCATACACACTGTGCCAGCTCGTCAGGCTCAGTGTGGGTGTGTGTCTGTTTTGGAAACGATGACTCACGTTGGCTCAGACTGTAACACACACACACACACACACACACACACACAGTCACACACACACACACACACACACACACACACACACACAGCCCGATCGCCCACACACACACAATCAATAACTCCTCATTTGTGGGTGATCATTTATCAAACTTGAACAGACAGGATGAGTCGTGTTCCACTTCTCCTCTTCTTCTCTCTCCTCCTCCTCTCCTCCTCCCTTTATCCTTCTCTTCTCCTCGCTCTTTCTCCTCTCCTCTTCTCTCCTCTTCTCTCCTCCTCTTCATCCTCCCTCCCTCTCTCCTCCTCCTCCTCCCTCTCTCCTCCCATCCAATCCATTAGCTGCTCCCCTCTCAACCAATCCACAGTCATTAAATAATCTTTTATTTCACTTCACCTCCTTCATGCTCTCTCTCCCTCCCTCCCTCTCTCCCTCCTCTCTTCTCATCTTCTATCTCTTTTCCTCCCTCTTTTTATTCACCCATTCATCACCCCCCCCCCCTCCTCTCCTCCCTCTCCTCTCCCTCCCTCCCTCTCTCTCTCTGACAGGAGCTGCTGAGTTCAGCAAAACACAAATTAAAAGCGCTCCTCTCCTCCGTCCCTCCATCCATCCTTTTTTCCCCTCCACCTCCGTCCCCTCCTCTCCTCCTCCCCTCCTCTCCTCTCCTCCATCCCCTCCATCCCCTCCTCCTCTCCGTCTCCTCCTCTCCTCCTCCCCTCCTCTCCTCCTCTCCTCCTCTCCTCCGTCTTCTCCTCCTCTCCTCCGTCCCCTCCTCTCCTCCTGCTCTCCTCTCCTCCCTCCTCTCCTCTCCCCCTCTCCTCTCCTCCTCTCCTCTCCTCCATCCATCCTTTTTTCCCTCCTCTCCTCTCCTCCTCCTCTCCTCCGTCCCTCCATCCATCCTTTTTTCCCTCCTCTCCTCTCCTCCTGCCCTCCTCTTCTCCATCCCCTCCTCCTCTCCTCTGTCCCCTCCCCTCCGTCCCCTCCTCCGTCCCTCCTCCTGCTCTCCTCTCCTCCATCCCCTCCTCCTCTCCGTCTCCTCCTCTCCTCTCCCCTATCCTCTCCCCCTCTCCTCCTCTCCTCCATCCCCTCCTCCTCTCCTCCTTCCCTCTCCATCCATCCTTCCTCTCGTCTGTCGGCCCAGCAGCCCCTGTGATTGGTCGAAGGTGATGTCATCATCTTTCTCTGGCGCCCGTCGATTTTTACAGTCAGCTGGGGAGCAAACACACACACACACACACACACACACACACAAACACACACACACACACACACACACACACACACACACACACACACACACACACACAAACACACACACACACACACACAGAACATATACACACACATAAACACACACAATCAGAGTGGATGTGAGGTGGAAACGTGTGTCAGTGTCTTCATGGAGGAATTTGGTAAAACAGGCGAAGGTGTGTGTGTGTGTGTGTGTGTGTGTCGTTGCATCACTCACCTGTCCAGACCAAGACAGGTGAGCTGTGATGTCACAGACAGAGCTACTCTTCCTCCTCTTCCTCCCACCTCTTCCTGCTCCTCTTCTTCCTGCTCCTTTTCTTCCTCCTCTTCCTCCTAATCCTCTTCCTTCTTCCTCCTTTTCTTCCTCATCTTCCTCCCCCTCCTTTTCTCCTTCTTCCTCCTCTTCCTGCTCCTTTTCTTCCTCCTCTTCCTCCTCCTCCTCCTCCTCTTCCTCCTCCTCCCTCTGTGGCTCTCTCCTCCTGTTTCATTTCTCTGAGATTCATGCGATTCCCTTTTTTCTTTCAAGCGCCAAGTGAGTCGGCCATGTTGGGTCGGTCGGTGGAACAGGAGCGTTGTAGGTTCAAATAGTCGTACTAAAGTATCTGCTTGTGTAACCATGGTAACAACTTGGTGTCACCATGACAACAGTGGGAGGAGACTTCAGCAGGTTACTGTGCTGTGTTCTTCTGTTCAATCCAAACTTTGTTTACATTAAATATGGTTTAGATTTTACATCAAATCATCTTTTCTTTTTTTAAGCTGAGGAGGAAAAATGTAAATATCAAGACACATGATTATTATTATGAGGACTGGGACTGGAGACAGGGATGGACTTGGACTTGGACTTGACTTCTTTAATTGTCACCGTCAGACAGGAACTTGAAGTAGGTCACGGTCTCCACCTCCACATTATCAACGACACACTGACTCTGACTCTTATCTCTTCAGTCACGTTCGTTTTACCAGCAACAGCTTCTAATAGATGGTTTACTGTCTGAGTGAGCGTCTGACTCTGTGAAAATATTTGTCTTCTTTCTTGTCAAAATGTCTCATTTCTAGTCAAAACTAATCTCTTTTCACTTAAAATTAGACTCATCACCTAAAAATTAACTTGTTTTTAGGTAATTGTCACTTGTTTCAAACTAATTTTCACTTGAAATAAGTAGAAAAATCTGCCAGTGAAAGCAAGTTTTTTTTGTGTTTGTAATAAGAAAGAAAAACTTGCTCCACTATCAGATTTTTCTACTTATTTCAAGTGAAAATCTGCTTGAAAGAAGTGACAATTATCTAAAAACAAGTTAATTTTTATGTGATGAGTCTTATTTTATTTACTGTGTGATAGTGATTGTCTGACTCTGGATCAGTCTCAGGTGGTTGGAGGAGGAGCGTTTCCTCTGAGCTGCAGCTTTATCAGATTACAGCACACTGTCGTCATTGTGCACGAGCAGCGAATTGATTCTGTCCTTCAGATTTCCTGTGGCTCTCGTCCCAGTTCGTCTCTCTGACGGAGACGTGACGGCCTCGGACGCGGCCAGACGCCGTCCTTCACCGGGTCACCCAGCAACGCCTTTACATCCTCTGTACCTGTACGTTCTGCCTGGAGATAAAGAAGACAGACAGACAGACAGACGCACAGTCAGCGCTGTGTCCTTAAACGCCTCGTCAGGGTCTGAGGAGCTTCACACACACACACACACACACACACACACACACACACACACACACACACAGACCTTGTGTTTCCTCTCCAGACTCTGCACTGCAAAAACTAGAAATCTTACCAAGAATATTTGTCTTATTTCTTGTCAAAATGTCTCATTTCTAGTCAAAACTAAACTCTTTCCACTTAAAATAAGACTCATCACCTAAAAATTAACTTGTTTTTAGATCATTTTCACTTGTTTCAAACTAATTTTCACTTGAAATAAGTAGAAAAATCTGCCAGTGAAAGCAAGTTTTTTGTGCTTGTAATAAGAAAGAAAAACTTGCTCCACTGTCTTATTTAAAGTGGAAAATTTGCTTGAAAAAAGTAAAAAATGTCAAAAAAACAAGCTACTTTTTAATGTGATGATACTTATTTTAAGTATAATTAGATTTATTTTGACTAGAAATGACATTTTGACTAGAAATAAGACAAATATTCTTGGTAAGTTTTAGAATTTTTGCAGAGTTGTGTTTCCTCTCCAGACTCTGCACTGCAAAAACTAGAAATCTTACCAAGAATATTTGTCCTATTTTTAATCAAAATGTAATTTCTGGTCAAAACAAATCTCATTATACCTCAAATAAGACTCATCACATTAAAAGCAGCTTGTTTTTAGACACGTTTTACTTCTTTCAAGCAGATTTTCACTTGAAATAAGTAGAAAAATCTGATAGTGGAGCAAGTTTTTCTTTCTTATTACGAGCACAAAAAACTTGCTTTCACTGGCAGATTTTTCTACTTATTTCAAGTGAAAATTAGTTTGAAACAAGTGAAAATGATCTAAAAACAAGTTAATTTTTAGGTGATGAGTCTTATTTCAAGTGAAAAGAGATTAGTTTTGACTAGAAATGAGACATTTTGACAAGAAATAAGACAAATATTCTTGGAAAGATTTGGGGTTTTTGCATTGTGAACCTTTGGGTTGAAACTTTTGAATTACAGCATCGTGATTATCTTGTGTTTATGTGTTTATGTTCAGATTGAACTTCACTGAGCTCAGGTCAGAGGAAAAAACCTGAGGCCGCGTTTCCATTGAGGAGATTCGAGATATTCGCGTACAGTACACTGCAAAAACTCAAAATATTTGTCTTCTTTCTTGTCAAAATGTCTCATTTCTAGTCAAAACTAATCTCTTTCCACTTAAAATAAGACTCATCGCCTAAAAATTAACTTGTTTTTAGATCATTTTCACTTGTTTCAAACAAATTTTCACTTGAAATAAGTAGAAAAATCTGCCAGTGAAAGGAAGTTTTTTGTGCTATTAATAAGAAAGAAAAACTTGCTCCACTGTCAGATTTTTCTACTTATTTCCAGTGAAAATCTGCTTGAAAGAAGTAAAAAGAGTCTAAAAACAAGCTGCTTTTTAATGTGATGAGTCTTATTTTGAGTAGAATGAGATTTGTTTTGATGAGAAATGACATTTTGACTAGAAATAAGACAAATATTCTTGATAATATATTTGAGTTTTTGCAGTGTAGTCGTCTGTCCGTCACTTATCATATGTCTTCATTTACTGCTCTTGTACTCCGATTTCCTGAGGCATAAAAGTCACATTCATGATCAATTTCAGAAGAAATCCTGAATTCAAAGATGGAAACTAGGAAGTACATTTCAAAAAAGATCAAAGATCTGAATCTGAATCCCCGTCCATCACAACCATCAGTTCATCCTCAGTTCATCCGTCCGTCAGCTGACTGATCCGTGGACGAAGCCTGTCATTCAGACGGGTCAGTGATATGATGTAAACAGCGTGTAAGAGGAAGAAGAAGACGAAGACGAGGAGTGGACAGAGAGAAAAAGGATGATTGAGGATTGAGGAGACGGACGGTGACGGATGGAAGGATAAGTGACCGGAGGAAGTCGCTCCTCTGAGACCGAGATCGGAAAAATCAGCCTGAACCTGTCGATGCATCACGACCACAGACGTGAACATGAGGCGCCGATCAATAATGACCTCTGTGTGTGTGTGTGTGTGTGTGTAGACGTATGTTTTTATGCATCTATCCATCTATAGGTCACACTGGTGCAAGAGCAAACAAATGGGAGCCGAGCCTCCGACCGAGTGTGTGTTGAATATTCCTGCAACATTAGCTCCATCGTACATGTTCCAGGGTTTTGAACAGGAAGTGACACACAACATGAAACGGTCCGTGTAGTTCGCAGCCATCCGTTTTTGATTTTGCAGTAGGCCTAATAAAACAAAAAACGGAAAATTAACTGTTCCCATTTTTTCTTTGATAATACAAAATGAAAAACGGAAAAAGAATTATCCATTTTCCGTTATCCGTTTTAATTTGACGTGTTTGTAAATGGAAATTGGGAATTAAAAAACCTCTGTGGATAACTTCTTTCTCTAGGCTATTTCCTGTTAGTTTTTTCTCTGTGACTCGGAAGTTTTACCACAAACAAGAGGGCGCGTTATTCGAGCTGTGCTTTTATTTTGAAAGAGGTCTGGCTGCAGACTCTGGGTCAGTGAGAAGAAACTAGCCTACTGCAAAAACTCAAAACCTTTCCAAGAATATTTGTCTTATTTCTTGTCAAAATGTCTCATTTCTAGTCAAAACTAATCTCTTTTCACTTAAAATAAGACTCATCTCCTCCTAAAAATGAACTTGTTTTTAGATCATTTTCATTTGTTTCAAACTAATTTTCACTTGAAATAGGCCTAAGTAGAAAAATCTGCCAGTGAAAGCAAGTTTTTGTGTGCTTGTAATAAGAAAGAAAAACTTGCTCCACTATCAGATTTTTCTACTTATTTCAAGTGAAAATCTGCTTGAAAGAAGGAAAAAGTGTCTAAAAACAAGCTACTTTTATGTCATGAGTCTTATTTTAAGTAAAATGAGATCTGTTTTGACCAGAAATTAGACATTTTTTACAAGAAATAAAACAAATATTCTTGGAAAGATTTTGCAGTGTAACAGGAAATAGAGAAAGGAGTTTTCCACAGCGGTTTTTAAATTCCCAATTTCAATTTGCAAACACGTCAAATGAAATCAGATAATGGAAAATGAATTTGTTTTCCGTTTTTCGTTTTGTTATTGCAAAATCAAAAATGGATGGCTGCAAAGACCATGAGACACATGTGGGCTGATGTGCAGTGGGACAGGAAGGAGGTGAGGTGTGAGAGAGAGTCGATGGAAGAGAAGGAGAGCGAGAGGAGAAGGGATTGAACTGATCCGGGGATTTTCCCTCTCAATCCCTCAGTGAGCTGTGTAACGATGCTGCAGCCTCACACACACACACACACACACACGGTTTCATTAGGTGTGATTAAAGCTGCCCTCGTCCAGCTCGACGCCGCCTCACCCCTGTGACATCACTCAGCGCTGCAGAGCCAGAAGTCAGCTGCTTTAACTCAGCCCTGTTGCTAGGCTACGTGTCACCGTGGTGCTTTCAAAACGGATGTGTTAGCAAACAGTGTGTAGCCAGTGTGCGAAATACCCATCAATATTCGGGGGGGTCCCTAACTCGCGATTGTTGCGCAATACCATTATTTTTTTTTTCTTTTTATAAAGTAGGACTATAACATTACAATAAGCCAAGAAAATTAGCCTATAGCCTAAAAAGGAGAGGCAAAGTTGTGCATTACAATGCAGAAAGTAATTGACGATAAACAGACGATAATTCAAATAAATAAAAGACAATAATTGGCACCACACTGGCGCACTTGAACAATGAATAAATGCCAGGTATAGGAGACTGGCGCGATCAGGGCAATGCAGAAACGAATAGACAATAAATAAAATACAATAATTAAAATGAATGAAAGACACCAAACTCGTGCACTCAAATAACAACTGTATAAATCTGGAGATCGGAGACTGACGTGCAATTATGTGCACGACGAGATCCTCAGCCTGCAACTATGACCGATCATGTAGCCTTATCTAACCATCCATCTGGCAAATACGTTTAAACACAGCATTGAACACATCCACAAATCACATTCGTATAACGGGCCATCATGAAAATTGAAAAAGCACAGACAAATAGCTCACAACAGGCGCCTGGCCAAACAACACCACTGGGGGTTCAGGCCATAGTATGCTGAAGCAGGCTAGCCTCTTACCTCAAGTTATTTTCCTGCCTTAATGTCAAGCCAAGGGTTGCGGTATTTCCATTACCCCACCTGCTTAGGTGTAAAAAAAAAAAAAAAAGAAAGAAAAAGAAAAGCGGCCAATCACCAGTGCCAGCAGCAGGGGCTGCGGCTACGTCTTCAGAGCACTCGGCCTCAACTTCACTTTCTTCGGCAGAGGGTGGAGAGGAACGGGATCCTCTGTTCTGATAGCGAGTGGGCTCGACTCCTGCGCTGGGCTGGCGCACATGGCTAATTTGCATAATGCGCAGGTGACATGGTTCAGCTTAATGTTAAACGAATAAATGTTTTGAATTATGAATACTGGACATGGTGATCTTAAACACATTTAATTGACCACAATACAATTATTGTATTATATTATATTATTTATTTTTTTGACAAGATTGAGACCCCCCTCAGATTTTGCTTTTGAGTCTTTCAGGGGGTCTCAAGGGGTTAATCGGGGGGGGTCCGACCCCCCCAAACCCCTCCGTATTTCGCACTATGTGTGTAGCCTACTGTATGTTGGGGTTAGAGTTAGCAAACATTTTTATTTAATTAACTGTTTATATTAATTAAAATCTGTTCTGAACTTGAAGATGTTGGTAGATTTACTGTGTTCAGCTAGTTAGCCAGTTAGCCGCTGAGCCAGAACCTAACTAGCTTGATGGGCTGTGATGCTAACAGCAGAGCTACACCCACCTCAGATGATTTCAGATTTATAACCAACCACAGACCTGTTTTTCCAGAATACTTGAGTTAGCCTAAATGATTGATTAGCTCATGTTTTAGCTGTGGCTAACTGCTGCGGCTAACTGCGTCCATCTTCTCTGGTTAGCGACTGGAGCTCTGCATGCATTCACATCTGTCTGAGTCTTTTCTAACTATTTCTATTGAAATGAATGGATGTTTTATTGTTGATGATTTAAAACTAGGGATGCACAACAACTCTTTAACCGATAAGATTTTTATTGCCCATGCCTAGGCTACACACCGGAGTTTAAAGCTAAGATAGGCCTAGTGAGTAGCCTAGCCTAAAGATGAATTTAACATTAGTAGCTATAGCTCCAACCTAACAAAATAATATATCACCAACATTAGCTACTACTGTAATCACAACAAAAACAACAAGTTAGCCTATGACTCTTAAAAAATCAACATTTATTATTGTTTCAAATCAATTTAGGACTGAAAATAAGCTAAATCAAGGCAATTTGATGTTGGCTAATTATAAATGGCTCCAGTAATGGGCAAACAATGTCATAATGGGACTTGTGTATTACCTGTAGGCCTACCAATAGCCTAGTTATCGTGCATCCCTAGGTCAAAACTTTACATAAAAAGTCTCATCGCAAAGTAACTTCCAGTAGCCTAACTTAGTAGGCCTACTGGAGTAACTTAGTAACTCTAGTTCATTTTTTCCACATAGGCTACCATATTTTTATTTGAATATATTGATGTATGTTGTTATCGTAGGCTATCCACAGAGATGTGTTTCCACTTCCTGTTTGTTGTAGTACTAGGTTTTATCCCGGGGGTTTTGGAAGTGGGTCGCTCACATGTGACACCGGGGCAGAAACAGCAGCATGGATTAATCCCATCAGGCTCATGGTTAAATAAATCTCTGATATCAGAATCCAATTTTCTTGGTGTCTGATCCAAACAAACAGCTGCTTTTTTTTTCTGCACAAGCAGCAAAAAAACCCTGAGTCATTCCAGACATTTAGTGAAAAAGGCCTCTATGGTAAATTCTTATAAAATCTTATTTGTGTCCACATTATCCATCTGATTCTTCACGGCACTAAACAACAAACCCAGTGACTTCAAAGCGATCATGTGGAGTCTGTGCTCAACAATCGCTCCATTTAGCTGTTGGCGTGGGAACCTCAGCCGGTCCGACAGGCCGCCGTGTCGTAACACGGAGCTGATGCACAGAGCCGCTCATTGTCGGGCTCAACCTGAGAAAACCAAGCGGAGCGGCCGAGGTGCGTTTGGTTTACACTTTAAGATGTGGCTCATATTTATATTTATGTAAAGTGTGTTGATTAGAGCTGCAACAGTGAATCTTTAAATTGAACAATAATCGATTATTAAATGAATAGTCAACTATTTTGATAATCTAATAATCAGTTTGAGTAGTTTTTTTTAAGCAAAAAAGTCAAAATTCTCTGATTCCAGCTTCTTAAATGTGAATATTTCTGGTTTCTTTGTTCCTTTATGACAATAAACTGAGTCTCTCTTTGGTTTGTGGACAAAACAAGACATTTGAGGACGTCGTCTGGTGGTTTGGGAAACACACTGCAAAAACTCAAAATCTTACCAAGAATATTTGTCTTATTTCTAGTCAAAACAAATCTCATTATACTTAAAATGAGACTCATCACATAAAAAGTAGCTTGTTTTTTTTTTTTTTAACACTTTTTACTTCTTTCAAGCAGATTTTCACTTGAAATAAGTAGAAAAATCTGATAGTGGAGCAAGTTTCTTATTACAAGCACAAAAAAATTGCTTCACTGGCAGATTTTTCTACTTATTTCAATTGAAAATATGCTTGAAACAAGTGAAAATGATCTAAAAACAAGTACATTTTTCGGTGATGAATCTTATTTTAAGTGGAAAGAGGTTAGTTTTGACTAGAAATGAGACATTTTGACAAGAAATAAGACAAATATTCTTGGAAAGATTTTGAGTTTTTGCAGTGCACTGATTGATATTTTTCAACATTTTTCAACATTTTTTTGACCAAACAACTAATGGATTAATCATTTAAATAATCGACAGGTTAATCGATAATGAAAATAATCGTTAGGTGCAGCCCTAGTGTTGATATATAAATAAGACTTGACTTTATTATGTAAGTTTATGTGGACAGTGCAGACAGGAAGTGATGGCAGTGAACGCATCATGACAGGTCATAGTTATGGTGCCTTCAGGGAACATGTCCTGTGTCGGTTCTTACAGGTGTTTGAACTCAGGTGGAGTTTCACTGTCTTCTGCTCTGAGTCTAAATCTTTTACCTAAACATGGTTTTAGTCATTTGTCACTTTACTTTATCCACTTTCTTTTTTATTGTCATTGTTAGTAACACTTGATAATAACTACACACTTTTATTTAGCATCTTTCGTTTGGTTTGTGTTTGATGTAATCCTTTGTGATTTAGTTTATTAATGTTGCTTTTTAAAATCTATTTCATTGGACAGTTTTCTGTGAAGCTCTGAGCTGCACCGGTCTGTATGAAAAGAGCTCGACACATAAAGTTGAATGGGTCAGCTGTGGTTCAGGGGATCGGCGGTTTGATTCCCGGCTCCATTTACTTTGATTAATGAATTAATTAATTCATATCTTTTCAACTTTTCCCTGTGAACTCTCTCTGTCCCAGCGTGGCTCCATTTTAACGGCCATCAGCTGATTCACCACAGGACGCCGCTGCACAGACAGAGCTCACCGTTGTTGTCCATGAGCTGATGTCAGGGTCGTCGACGGCGACGACTCTTTAAAAAGATTTTAAACACTGTATGACCCAGCTGGACAGATGTTCAGACACGGCAGAGAGAAGAAGCTGTGTCGTGTTGTCGTGTTTTTTAAATTTTTTTATTAGACGACTGCTGACACTGAATCAGATCCAGTCACACACAAGCAAACGGATCTTAAAGCGATAGTTCACCCAAAATTGAAATTTTGAAACTCATTATCTCCTCCCCCTCATGTGGACTAAGGGCTGGGAGAAGTTTCAGAGTCCTCCGTGGCTTCTCTGAGTTACAGGGGGTCTCGGCGTAGCAGTGCATGTCCATATGACGGTTGCAAATGGATACCAACTGAAGCTCCTCTTCCCGGTTCGTGGAAGAGGAGCTTTGAGAAGCTTCTGCTACAAAACAAGCTTGAAATATAGACTTATTTAAATTTTTTAGGGACAATTTCGCATTTCAGGGCTTCAATACAAGACGGACATTACATACGAGCAGCATGGAGGTATTTGGATGTTTTTTGGTGTGTCTTTTTGTTACGAAGACAGTTGGTATCCATTTGCAACCGTTATATGGACATGCACTGCTACGCCGAGACCCCCTGTAACTCAGAGAAGCCACGGAGGACTCTGAAACTTCTCCCAGCCCCAGAAATTTAAATTTTGGGTGAACTATCCCTTTAACAACATCACAAATCCCAAACCAATAAAGAAACAGCTCCGTCCAATTCACCAATTACAATCTGCTCTTCAGGAAACTAATTGTTTTACGCTCAAACACACAGACACACACACACACACACAAAAAAAAGTGCATTAATATGTTTTCATGAGCCCCGGTGCCATGGCAACGCCACGGCGGTGGGGATCGAACCCGGCAGACAAATGACTGCCCGATAACACGCTGATGTGAAGAGGTCGCCCATTGATATTAACGGCTGCTGCTGATTGGTCGGTTTATACAGGCATCAGTTTAGTTAGAGGAGCAGATCAATGGGATTTAACAGGTTAACTCAGGAGGAGGAGGAGCAGGAGGAGGAAGAGGAGGAGGAGAGAGGAGGAAGAGGAGGAGGAAGAGGAGGAAGAGGAGGGGGAGGGGGAGGAGGAGGAGGAGGAGATGGATGAACAGGAGGAGTAAGAGGAGGAGGAAGGAGGAGGAGGGAGGAGGAGGAGGAAGAGGAGGAGGAGGGAAGAGGGGGAGGAGGAGGAAGAAGAGGAGGAGGAAGAGGAGGAGGAGGGAAGAGGAGGAGGAGGAGGAAGAAGAGGAGGAGGAAGAGCAGGAGGAAGAGCAGGAGGAGGGAAGAGGAGGAAGAGGAGGAGGAAGAGGAGGAGGAGGAGATGGATGAAGAGGAGGAGGAAGAGGATGAGGAGGAGGAAGAGGAGCTGCTGTAGGATGATTAAAGATAAGAAAAGAAACAGGAGAGAGGTCAAGGAGGAAGAGGAGGAGGTGAAGGAGGAGGAGGAGGAGAAAGATGAGCTGCTGTAGGATGATTAAAATAAGAAAAAGAAACAGGAAAGAGGAGGAGGAGGGAGGAGGGGGGATGAGGAGGAAGAGAAGGAGATGGAGGAAGAGAAGAATTAAGAGGAGGAGATGGAGGAGATGGATGAAGAGGAAGAGGAGGAGGAGGAAGAGAAGAAGGAAAAACAGGAGGAGGAGAAAGAGGAGCTGCTGTAGGAGGATTAAAGATAAGAAAAGAAACAGGAGAGAGGTCAAGGATGAAGAGGAGGAGGGAGGAGGAGGAGATGGAGGAAGAGGAGGAGGAGGAGGAGGAGGAGGAGGAGGGAGGTTGAGGGGTAAAAGATGGAGGAGGACAGAAACGTCCTGTGTCCTTCTCTTATCAGCTGTTGAGTCTGGACCAGATGAATCTGGGAATCGTCTCGGCATCTTGTTTTATCTCCGGGGGCGACGGCCTCGGCTGAACCATGAGACCTGAGGGACGCCGGCCAATCAGAAACCCCTGACTCCTCCGGTCTCACACTGGTTTATCTGTGTGTGTGTGTGTGTGTGTATGTGGTGTTTTGTTCTCAGTCTAACCCCCCTCCCCCCTTGTGTTTTTTTTGTTTTTCCTCCTTCCAGACCCGTTCTCCGTGGACCTGGACCAGTACGACGCTCCGTCTCTGGCCGACACGCTCCGAGGTTTCCTGCAGGACCTGAACGCACCGATCGTCCCGGCCGCGGTCTACAGCGAGCTGGTCTACACCGCCCAAGGTACACGGGCCGACTCACACACTCTGCAAAAACACACACTGGCCCTCATTTATTAAACTTGCGCAGGATCTGGTGTAGATTCTGGTGTAAATATCAGTGTACGGCAAGTGTCACGTGTGATTTACTAAAAGTGTGTACGCTGCTGATTTCGGCGTAGAACCGGCGTGGTGGTGATAAATCCGGCGGCTGAAAACGAGCGTAATTTAAATGTCACGCCCCGATATATTCCTGCTTTAGAGGCGTCGCCCTGCCCCTTTTACGACATGGAGACACGGAAGACGGCCAAGAAGAGGGACTTTACCGACATTACCGCGTTGAACAGGGAGAGGGCGGCAACATTAAATATCTGGACATTGATAGATTGATAGTTTTTGTGATTGATAAGCGTCATCCCGGTGGATGGAGGCTGCAGACGCACGTGTCACCGACCACGTCAGGAAAACCAGCGATCTAATGAAATGCTCCTGCAGTTTACTAAACACAAGTGACTGAGGAGAAATCATATAGGCATATTACTGCTGCGAACGCGACTTTATGACCATCAGCACCGCTGGCATGGTTCGGCTGATGGAGGGATGTGAAACACCGGCCCGATGTCCCGCTGACAGGTCCCGGTGACGGGGGAAAAAAAAAGAAAAGAAAAACACTCCGCCGAGATCAGCTGCACCTGGACAGGTAGCGGAGCCCCCCCTCCCCACCCCTCCGGTGTCCGTCAGAGAGAGAGACTGAGGAGCCGTCCGGTCATGCTCTGGTGCTGCAGATGTTGGTTTGTGTGTGTGATCTACAATAACAGGTCTGTCTGTCATTGACTGTTTGTGTTTACACAGCTGATTAACGAGCATCTGTCACGTCGTGGTTTTTAATTCATCTCAGTTGCCCAAAATAAAAGTCGAGTTATATTTTCAACACAGACTTGGTTTTATCGTTTCTTTTTTGTTTTTGGCTACTTTTTATCTTTTTATCAATATAAACAACAACCACATGTGGTCCACATCACTGCGTTATTAGACTATGGTTTAATAATCATTCTGACACAGCAGCACTCCTTCCTGCATGTTCTACGCTGGTTCCAAATGTGCGTACACCTGGTCAGAGCTGGCGTGAGATTTGTGCGTACCGTACGCTCACGCTCAGATTAATAAATGCCGATCCTTGCGGTGAATTTGGTGTACACCCATTTTTTTGGTGTACGCAAGTTTCATAAATGAGGGCCACTGTCTTTATATGAACATTATATATGAACAAATACAGTTCATCTTAATGAATCATGGGAAAGTCCATCTCCAGTAGTTCAAGTTAAAATTGGTCTTATATATTATGTAATATTCAGTTTTTTTTTGGAGATACTGAATTTTAGGTCGCCATAAAATGTGAGAAATAATCATTACAATTATAAGAAATGAAATAAATAAAGACATGACATGTGTCATCCTGTGTAATAATGTCTTAGTTTCACTTTTTGAATTGAATCACTGACATAAATCAACTTTTTCATGAAAATATAATTTATTATTGAGATGCACCTATATATTTATATAAACATATACATAAAACAGCTATCTATCTATCTATCTATCTATCTATCTATCTATCTATCTATCTATCTATCTATCTATCTATCTATCTATCTATCTATCTATCTATCTATCTATCTATCTATCTATCTATCTGTCTGTCTGTCTGTCTATCTATCTATCTATCTATCTATCTATCTATCTATCTATCTATCTATCTATCTATCTATCTATCTATCTATCTATCTATCTATCTATCTATCTATCTATATACGTATATCATGTGTCATCACAAGCACCTCGTGTTTCCACTTCGACTCAGTGATTAATTCATGACACTGTGGAGGTCAAAGGTCAGGACGTGTTTAGAGCCGTAAGTCAAGAATCTAAATGCTAATTATGACACAAATATGACGTTAAAATGGATGAAGTGATGTCATCAGCGTCACAACGTGGACCAATGAGGAGAGAGAAGATGAGACTTTATTTGTCCGTTGAAACGGGTTGAAAATATTTAAAGTTTTTAAGAAATAAATATTATTCACACAATTTAGATACGAATATGACTGGATATTAAAACTACATGTAGATGAATTAAAGAGATTTTTGAACATAAATGTTGCACTGAAATAATAAAATACAACAGGAGCACAGCTGTTGTTGTGATGCGTTCAGGTGTCCAGCTGTTTTCCTGGTGTGTTCTCACACTGCAAAAACTCAAAATCTTACCAAGAATATTTGTCTTATTTCTATTCAAAAAGACTCATCACATTAAAAGCAGCTTGTTTTTGACACTTTTTACTTCTTTCAAGCAGATTTTCACTTGGAATAAGTAGAAGAATCTGATAGTGGAGCAAGTTTTTCTTTCTTATTACAAACACAAAAAACTTGCTTTCACTGGCAGATTTTTCTACTTATTTTAAGTGAAAATTAGTTTGAAACAAGTGAAAATGATCTAAAAACAAGTTAATTTTTAGGCGATGAGTCTTATTTTAAGTGGAGAGAGATTAGTTTTGACTAGAAATGAGACATTTTGACAAGAAATGAGACAAATATTCTTGGAAAGATTTTGAGTTTTTGCAGTGCAAGTGTTCAAAAAGAGTTTGATCCATATGAACGTGTGTTTTCATCGACATTCAGAGTCGGTATGTGTGTGTGTGTGTGTGTGTGTTTGTGTGTTTGTGTGTGCATGTGTGCGTGACACTCGTCATAAATAAACATCAGAACCAGACAGACAGACGAGTGTGTTCTCGTTGTGCACGCAAGCAATCGTCTTCACAATCATCTTAACTTCACCCCCCCTCCCAACATGGCCGACATGAACTCGTCCTGACAACCCCTCAATTATGTAAGTGGTCGTGGTGCGTTCACTGACAGCTCCTCGCTGGTTTTACTTATTCATGGCAGCAGTTGGACTCAGGATAAACCACTTAGACAAGAGACAGTCGCTGTTTCACCGAGGTCGGCTCAGGTTAAAGACGCTGAAATTAAACTTGTCTGATTTTACTTTATGAAGGGGGGGTTAGGGGGTAAGGGAGGGGGGAGCGGGGGGTCACATGACACACAGACAGAGAGACGAGTTCTTCAAAAAAAAGATGTCAGAATAAAAAGCTTTGGAGGTCTGAAGCTTTTAATTTGTAGAGTCACGCAACAACATGGAGGGATGTGACTCAGTCTGCTTCAGGGCCTTTTCACTGTCTAACCCCCCCACAACATCCCAACATGCTTCATCATCATTTGACATCTGTTACCAAGCAACCAACACAGTAAATATGTAAAGATGTCAATATATGTTTGTCAGCGACCCGTAGAAAAACAAACCAAATAAAAAGTTTATTAAACCTCCAACTAACGATACGGAGAACAAATAACGGACGAACAAGTGAACATTTATTTTAAGAGGTTGTTGAGAAGTTTTGAAAGATTAAAAACAAGAATAATATTTTTATTCATGTCCCTTCCTCCATCCTTCCTTCTTTCCTTCCTTTCTCCCTTCCTTCTTTCCACAATTCTTTTCCCCTTCCTTCCTTCCTTCCTTCCCTTCATCCTCACTTCTTCTTCCTTCCTCTTTTGATCCAATTTACCCTCCATCTTTCTTTCCTTCCTTCTTTCCTCCCTTCTTTCCCTTTGTCCTTCGTCCCTTCCTTCCTTCCTTCCTTCCTTCCTTCCTTCCCTTCATCCTCACTTCTTCTTCCTTCCTCTTTTGATCCAATTGACCCCCCATCTTTCTGTCCTTTCTTTTCCCCTTCCTTCTTTCCACAATCATTTTTCCCTCCATCCCTCCCTTCCTTCCTTTTTGACCCAATCTGTTCCCTCCCTCCATCTATCTTTCCTTCTTTTTCCCCTTCCTTCTTTACTCCCATCTTTCCCTTTGTCCTTCGTTTCTTTCTTCCTTCCTTCCTTCCCTTCGTCCTCACTTCTTCTTCCTTCCTCTTTTGATCCAATTGACCCTCCATCTTTCTTTCCTTCCTTTTCCCTTCCTTCTTCCCTCCGTTCTTTCCCTTCTTCCTTCCTTTTTGACCCAATCTGTTCCCTCCCTCCATCTATCTTTTCTTCCTTTTCCCATTCCTTCTTTCCTCCCATCTTTCCCTTTGTCCTTCCTTCCCTCTTTCCTTGACCCAGGTGGACAACAGGAGGGTTAAAATGATGACATTTTAAAGATTATTTACAGAATTACTACTGTACAGAAAGTGAAAGAAGAATTAGTTCGCTCAGTGAAACTTTTTATTTTTCTTTTCTGAAGTTTTTTTTTTTTTTAACTGTAACAAAAACCTGAACCGTGTTGTGTTCAGGAACTCGGCAGCAGCGTCGTCGTCTTCAGCGTCAACCTCCTCCGGTCCATGAGGAGGATGATGTGTGTGTCCCTGTAACTGTTCAAATCTCCTCTCAGCCTGTTTTTATCTGCTACCTGTCCTCCGGTCGTCCTCGCGCTCCAGAAGACGACGACTCATCGCCTCATCTGTTTCATCTGCTGCCTTTTTTTTCTTCTCTTTTTTCAGTTCAGTTCTTCGTTTGTTTTGTTTTTGAACACGTCTTGTGTTATCTTTCTGCTGCCATCTCTTGTGTTACAGTCGGTTTTGACCCGAGTCTTGGTCACATTGTCAGGCTTCCTTATTTAAAGGGACAACGAGGAGTTTCTATTTGGTTATAAAAAAGTCTCATATTAATGTGGATGAATCTCCGTTACCACTTGTTAATGGTCCATTTTAGATAAATCTATGGTTTTGTCTCTATGGTTATTTTGTTATTATTAGTGGTGGTGGAAATGCTGGGCGAGCCGACCAGCGTTTCTTTACTTTCGGTTTCGTGGCGAGTCATGAGAATAACGCCGCCGAATCTCCGTTTATGGTGGGAACTACGACGGTATGTGATCGTCTTCCAACCTCTGACTTTAATTCTTGATGAATGAAAACATGAGTCTGTCTTGCACCGGTCAAAGAATTTCACGGTGCGGAGGCTCATAAATGTAGTGAGAAAACACTTCGCTTTAACAAAACTCCTCGTTGTCCCTTTAATGAAAAGGTTGGTTTTGCTCTTATGATTTCAGTTTTAACTCTCATTATTGTTCTTATCGTTATAACCGACCCGAACAACACAAATGTCATAATTTTAACCAGAGCATTTTAGAATTTTGTGAAAAAAAAAGGTTTATTTTTATTTAGTTTAAATAGAGGTTCCCGACAAAAAGCCTTGATGCTATAAACAAAGTTATGTGGTACTTTTATACATTTAAAACCTGAAAACAGGTCGGTGGAGACCCGAGACCCAAGAGGAAGGTCAAAGACAACACCTTAAATAAACTAAACTAAAGACAGAAAATGGATTAAAATCATGACTCAGGTTTAATGTGAATGGATTTTATTTTGAAGGTGGAATCACTCAGTGTTTTTATTTCTCAGTGAGCTGCTTCATTGTCTTTTCCTCCGTCCGTCTGTCTGTCTTTAGTCTGAGTCACTCATCTTAATAATTTTAATCCACTTCCGTCCGTCTGCCTCCTTTTCTCCTCCTCCTCCTCCTCCTCCTCTTCGCCTGTTTCTCATTCATTAGTTTGGTCTGAGTTAGTTAAACCTATAAACATCACAGAGGTCAAAGATCAGCTGGACCCAGACTGACCTCTATCTATCTATCCATCCATCCATCTGGACCTGAGGAGGAGGAGGAGGAGGAGGAGGAGGAGGAGGAGGAGGAGGAGGAGGAGGAGGAAGAGGAGGAGGAGGAGGAGGAGGAAGAGGAGGAGGAGGAGAAAGAAGAGGAGGAAGAGGAGGAAGGCTGGATGTTCTCAGACCAGTGTTTCCTACTCGGTCTTTGTTCAAACGCCTCAAAATATGAATGAGCTCCCGTTGAGAAGCTCAACCTCATCTGTGTTAATGGAGTCATTAACACACACACACACACACACACACGCACACGCACACGCACACACACACACACAGACACACAGACACACACACACACTGTCCAGTTGTCCGGTCTCTCCCAGAATCCCCCTGGGGCCAGATGTTGTTCAGACCAAGTTCCCACTCCGGCCTTGACCTCCACTGACCATCGGGGTCGACCGCAATCCATAATAACAGAGGGAGGTGTCTGTGTGTGTGTGTGTGTGTGTGTGTGTGTGTGTGTGTGTGTGTGTGTGTGTGTGTGAGCAGTGGTCAGACAAAGAGCGTTGACCCCTGTGACCCCATCAGGCTGCAGCAGATTGTCATCCATCCATCACCGCCCACCTGCTCACTCAGACTGATCACATCTAGATGAAACTCCTCTCCACTGGTTCTGTTTAAAGGGATAGTTCAACATTTAGTCAAATTGGCCCGTTGCCATAATCCCTATAGTCATAGCAGTAGGTTCGTTACCTTTAATTGTCGGTGCAAGCTATTTTTAGAACGGCGGAGCAGAGCCGTGAGCTCCTCAGAGCTATGCTACGGAGGCTCATTATGGGATTTCTTGGTTTCCCTCATCAAACTCATCAAATACACAATCCAACAACTCCACAACGCTCTGGTGGACAAGTTGTGACCTGCACATTCACCACGCTATGAGATAATAACACAACGTTACCACACAGAGTTGTTGTAGAGGGAAATACATGCAAAACCGCTGATGCACGTTGCCTTCAGGGACAGTTTTTCATCAAGCAGTCTCTGCATTTACCTATTTACCCGTCCTAAAAACAGCTTGCACCGACAATTAAAGGTAACAAACCTACTGCTATGACTATAGGGATTATGGCAATGGGCCAATTTGCCAAAATGTTGAACTATCCCTTTGAAAGAGTCAGAACAGAAAGAAAGAGTCAGATCCAGAGCAGCATCATTACTAGTTTCATCAGCACCAGGTTCTTTCCTTTTGTTTGGCTGCGTTCAGGCTGAGAATTAATGCTGGTGAGTCAGGCTTTGAGAGCTTTTGTACGTTCACAAGAATTTGTAGAAAATAGAAACAGACCCGAACTTCTAACTGGAACCTGGAGGGTTTTATTTATTTGAACCGGTCCAGTACAGGAGACCAGAGTCTGTTTGAGACTCTGAGGCTTTTATTAGAGAATTTACTGTCAACAGGAAGTGACAGAAAGTTCACACACTGTTTTTATGATCTCACTTCACATCGTTTAAAACATCTGAAACATGAAACAACATCAGAAAGTAGTAAGTCCTTTTATTTTGAAATCAAATGTGGAGTTGCAGAGTAAACATCTGTCCGTCCAGGTGAACATGCTGTCGTGGTCCAGTCTGACTCTGTGTCCTCTCCTCTGTTTGTCCTCAGAGAGTCCCGGTGTGGAGGAGTGTGGTGAGCGGCTGCAGAGGATCTTGGAGTCTCCCAGCGTTCCTCAGACCAACCACCAGCTGCTGCTGCACCTGAGCCGACACCTGGCCCGGATCGCCCCGCAGCTGCAGACCGGCCCCCGCCTGCTGGCCCAGGCCTTCGCCGACGTCGTGTTCAGACCCTCGGCTCTCAGGTCGGTCACTCACACACCCAACAGTCAATTCAGTTCAATTCAATTAGCTTTATTGGCATGAACAGAAACCCGTTGTTGCCAAAGCACTGCACAAACCACTCACAAAGACATTTCAATATAACAAATATATATAGTACATATCTCAGTATTCAATAACAAATAAACAATATTCCATAAAACTACACCACAATAGAATTTAATACAATCGGGTATAAATAATGGTGTCTCACAAACACTGTAGAACATGGAGCAGCATTTAAACGCAGCAAAAGCTCACGTCTCTTTGTCCATGCTGCGTTCAGGGCCCAGTTGTTCAATGGTAATCAGATCAGATTTCGGGTAATGGATCGGATCAAATCTTGAAAATGGGTTGTTTCAAAACCAAAAACGGATTCTGAGATCGGATCAGATTAGATCATGTAATCCAGTCTTGGTTTTAATCTGGATCAAACCCTCAGTTTGTGTTGTTCAAAACTTTGTTGTAGGATCGGGAAAACTTTGATCCAAAAGAACAGGATTATTCTGATGCCAGCAGTATGGTGTGATTTATGTTAAATGTGATTTAAATTAAATTCAAACTGGTCGAATAAACAATGTTTTAATAATTTTTAATAATTTTTAATTTTAATAATTCATATTTATGTGGTATATATATACATTTATTGATGTATATTTTGCAACTAATTTTTAAACCATAACAGTGATTAGTAAATAAAGTTAACCAACTGAATTTAATGAAATTTGAAGTTTTAATTTAAAAATTTGAATTTTGAAATTTGAAGTTTTAATTTGAAACACATGGGGAAATATTCACAATTTCACTATTTGCTTTTTTATTTACTTATTCTGACAGCCCAACCAGATGGGGTTTGGCAGCCTTCGTTGTGATGCACATTCCCACCTAGAGCATCATTGTCCGGATTCGGTCATCTTGAAAAGTTTGGATCTGTATCAGATTTATCCAATCCTACTTTGCTTTGAACAACTGGGATAAAATTAAGACGGATTGCTGATCCTGGATAGCAAAAAAAAAGGGGATTTCAAAATCCAGATAATTTTCATCCAGAACTGGGCCCAGGTGTTTATCACAGCGTCGGTCTCCGGGGAAACAGGAACATCGACTTTCCTCCAACATCTTGAGTCAGACGAGGGAAACCCCGTCTCTGTGGGAGGAATTTCCCCGCTGGTGAAATCCTGATCACAACCAGAACCAGAACCAGAACCAGAAACACAGGAGGCTCCAGGAAAACAAAACCATTTACTCGTTAAAGGGATAGTTCACCCAAAATTCAAATTTCACTGCTCTGCCTGTGTCGACACCAGCGGAGCCGTGAACTGGGTGTCAGTGGAAATTTGTTATTTTTAACATTTAATCACAGATTTACTTTACATTTTTTTTGTCATAGTTTGAACTGTTCATTTATAAAAAATCTTCCATAAAGTTATTTTGAATGCATCGCCTGCTGTGAGGTAGTGGAGCGGATCCAGTTCATTAGTTGTTGTGTTTCATGGTTTACATATTAAATTAAAATTTTAAGGATTGTTTGATTTACTAGATTTTCATCTCATGATGTAATAAAATAATGCTGCATTTTGTCATAAAATTCCTGAATGCAAATTATTACATTTTCTTGATAAAAAAAATGCAACAATAATAATAACTTTTTCGACTTGAGTTTGGCACCAACAGATGAAATGTTTTAGTTCGCGAGGCGTTTAGGAACTTGTGTAAATGCGGTCGCTGGCCTGCAGTTACCAGGTGTCACCACAGGGGTCGCCAGAGATGACATCACAGCTTTAGCTTTAGCTTTAGCTTTAGCTTTAGCTTTAGCCCGCCGTTCTTCTGCTTCCAGATGTTTAACACTGTGACCTGACGTTTGTTTCTGAAATGCATCCTGGGAGTTGTAGTTGAACTTCTCTCCTACGGTGGATGTTTGATGATTGAGTTGGCGTCACTGGGGCAGAAAAATGAAACAGGCAGAGTGGATTTACATGGAGAAAGAAAGAAAGAAAGAAAGAAAGAAAGAAAGAAAGAAAGAAAGAAAGAAAGAAAGAAAAGGGTGCTTCACAGCCTCCGTCTGACAAATCAAACCAAATCTGTGTTGGAATCCAAACATAAAAGCCACAGATGATCAGGTACTTCCCCACTCGGCTGTGATGAAACTCAAACATTTTCTTTATTCTTTCCATTTGTTGCGTAAAAAAGTAAAAAAAAAACAAAAAAACATTGATTATTTCGACCGCAGCGTAAAGTCCCACAGCGTTCCTGGTTGGGAAGGGTTTTTTCCCGCCTCGCTGAGAAAACATCCTGACTCTCTCTCCCTGGTCCGGTTCAGTCCACCGGCCCCTCCCCTCCCCTCCCGTTTGGCTCGGACCAGAACTCCAACAACATGAAGCCGTTTATGAGCTGAGAGAGAATCACATCACCAACACACTGCTGCTGCTGCTGCTGCTGCTGCTGCTGCTGCTTTTCCACAAATTACACAGGAATGTCTCTGTGTGTGTGTGTGTGTGTGTCTGTGTGTTTGTGCAGTGAGTCAGTGATTGTTTGTGTAGCAGGGTGTGAAGCTGTCCACCTCGCCGGGCGGTGCATCGTATCGCAGCACGCTATGACAGCTGAACCAGAGCGCCTGTTATTCATTTATTAAACTTTAATTAACACTCAATGACTTCTCACACACACACACACACATGTTCCTGTTGTTTGGATTTTAAAGGTGTTAGCTACAAGTTTAATTCCTCCCGGCCAGTAGGTGTCGCACTCACACTCGCCCACTCTCGCTCCAAGCGGCTAGTAGCTAAAGCTAAGCTAACGCTAACCGTATTTAACGAGCAGCAGCAGCTCCGGTGTTGACAGCGGACTGGAAACATCTGAATCATTTCACACTAAACTCACCTGCAGACAAAAAAGACAGTAAAATTAAAGCAGAAGTAAGTGATCCGGTGGGTGTGAGTTAGCAGTCCCCGCCCTCGTCCCTACGTCACCACATTCAGGCGCATCCCTTGGCTGCACACACAGAGAGGACTGCCCCTTTATGCCGTTCTCTCTCCTCATTGGATAAAGGTTGTAGGATACAAGGAAAGTTTTCTCCTTTGCTCAGAGCAGAGCAGAGTGACTGACAGACCCGTGTTTCAGACCAAACACTCTATAGAAGTGATTGCTGTCGGAAGATACAACTATTTAAGACTTAGATTAACACAAACATTCACCTTACTTCTGCTTTAACACTTTTATTCTGCACCCATCTAGACCTTCTGTGGATGTAGCCTATTATTTTTGAAAAATTAATCATTTTGATGAAAAAGTTGTAGCTATAACTTTTAAGTGGGATAAATGTGAAGTTGTCGTTGTTGCTGCTGCTCATGAACTCAGAGGAGAAGATTCAACAGTTATTTTTTTATTTTTTTATTTTTTCATTTTTTTTAGTTTATTTCATAGGGTTAAAGGTTCATGTTTGTGTCCTTAGCGCCGACGTGAACCCGGAGCATCACATCAGGATCTTGGAGGCTCTGATAGCGACGGGAGGTCTGACGGAGATGCAGGCGGCTCCAGGTAGGATGCTGTCTCTTAGCAACCGTGATGTTTTCTGTTTGTGTGAGTGTTTGGTGGCGACGCACACGTGAGGTTCAAACTTTTCTGTGACACAAAGAGGCTGAAGTTTGTTTCTGAGGTTTCTGCAGAAACACAACACACACACACACACACACACACACACACACACACACACACACACTCCCTCCCTACGCTGCCGCTGCTTCACCACAAACTGCTGCTGAAAACACACATTTGGTTTGTGAAATATGTGGAAAACACAAACATTGTTTCTGCCTGAGCTGCTGCTGTAAACGGAGCATGAAGCATGACATCACAGCTCCGACTGGAGGATCAAACATGGAGGACGAGCGAAGCAATAACAGGTTGAAATGTAGAAGTTTATAAACTCCTCCCACCTCAGCATCCGTCCCGTGACAAACTGATGTGAAACAATATTCGATGCTTCCTGGAGAGTAACGGTCAGAAATAAAAACTTCCTGCTTCATTTAACTCGATTCCAAAGAAAAAAAAGTGACTCCTTTGAAAACACTTAATTGACTGTTGTAATAAAAAACATCATATTTCCAACGCTGGTTCACTCGGCAACCAGGACAAACAACATTAGTTGGTTCAGCTGGAAACACTGAGAGCTAGTGCTACAGTAGGTTTATGTTTAATGTCATTGCATAAGCATATAGGCTACAACAACATTTCTATTGTCAGTCTCTCTCCTGTAGAAGCAAAACAGTTTTTAAAAAAGTTAAGAAACAAAGTGCACCAAAGAGTCAATAAATAATTAAACATCAACATATGAAAACATGAATTATTACTATAGGAGTATTAGGGTCAGGCGGGGAAAAAAAACGCAGGTGCAACCATCGATATCCCTGCATCTGTCCAGTTCCAGCTATTTCATTTTGTACGAATTCGGTTTGTGTGGTTTCTCCTCCTGAACAAACCAAGTTCCCGGCACAGTCTCTTGAAATCTTGGTGTTTATGAGCCAAAACAGAGAGAACTTCCTTATTACTGAGGCCGATTCTGAAGTACTACAGCTTCAGTTCAGTTCAGTTCAGTTTATTTCATGTCCCCAGAGGGCAATTTGGGTTGCAGCTCATATAATCACATAAAGGTAAAAACATACAACGCAGAGACATATAGTGACATAGAAACACATCATTATAAATAGAATATGCACTAATTGTGATCATATAAGAGATAAAAAATAGGAAATACCGTTAAAACACTGAAGCTTAATCAAGGCAGCCATGGCCACCGACTATAGTAGTTTGATATTTTCTCAACTTATTTATTTTTATGCCTGGCTTTCTCTTTTTTTTTGCTGGATTTTTTTGTTTTTTTGCCTGACTTTTTTTCGGGGGGGCTGGCCCTAATATTCCTTCATAACTACTACAGTATGTATGTATTTGTTCAGTTTTAAGTTTGATATGCTCTCTTGTCCCTGTTGATTAAACTCAGTTTGAATAAATAGACTTCACTTTACTAAACAGAGTCAAATTTGAAATGGTGCTACAGAGTTTGTCTTAAATTAAACCTGGATTAACTCGTTTTAAATCTGGTTTTTACTAAATTTTGATTAGAGCTAATCCCAGATTTAAGTAAACCATGTTGAAGTGCATTTGGGGGGAAAAAAATCAACATACATTCGAACTCTTCTGGAGGTAATTTGGACGATACCAGAGTCTGAGTTCAGTTCAGTTTAGTTTAGTTTAATTTATTTGACAAGGGACAATGGACATTAATAAAACATTTTAAAAAACACATGTAAATGCACCCGAGTTAGCTAAAAAAAAAGCTAGTTTTCATCCCCAGTCCCTCTGCCTGATGATAAAAGGCAACCTTAAAAAAAAAAGGTAAAATACCAAAGACATATTAGGACAATACACACATTTGCGATAGCACCAAAAAACCAAAGACACATTCAATTCACATTAATAAATATACATTTGTAAGGCCATAACACACGTTTGCGGTTTGCTGAGACCAGATGCTGATCCAGATCCAGATGCTGATCCAGATGCTGAGGTGGGAATGAGGAAACGTGCTGCAGCTGCTGCGGTAGAAGTGGAAGTGGTGTTGGTGTTGGAGCTCTGAGCTGCTCTGAGTCTTTGGTGTGTGAAATGAAAGGAGATCAATGAGGCCGAGGGAGGACGGGAAAGGTCAGACAGCAGGTGTGCATCTGATGATTGGACGAGGCCGGCCGCTCTGTGAGGTCATCGTCTGAGGGGTCAGCGCATGTACGGGTGTGTGTAAATGTCACCGGGTCAGTGTGTGTGTGTCTGTGTGTGTGTGTGTGTGTGTGTGTGTGTGTGTCTGTGTCTCTGTGTGTGTGTTCTTTGCTGCTGTTCACTCAACTCAACACCCGGGCCAGCGGATGGTCCGCAACTCCGTCCTCGCTGTGGTTTGACCTTTGACCTTTGACAGAGTGAATCATGACCTGGTGGACAAAACAGTCTGAACTATGTGATGATCATTTATCCCACAGAACCTGAACTGCTCACGCCGTCATCACAATAAGCCACGATCTGTTTGGTCAAACTAATGAATTTTGTCTCGCGGCGTCCCACAGGGTGCCGTCCTAGGTCCTCTACTTATTGTGTCTGTGTTTGTTTTGTTGATGAGAATGAGTCTAATTTACTTTTTTATTTTTATTTTAAAGATTGTTTTTATTAACAGAAGCTCTTACAGGATGTTTGTGGTGCGTAGCAAGCATTTACAGTTAGTGACGGTGAGATAAGTCATGTTTTATAGAAGGGACATACATGAATGTATAAACTCACAGACACACCATATAAGGATGATTTTTGAACATCAGAATAAAAAAAAAGTTGTACATTTACGAAAATGAAGTTGTAAATTTACGAGAATAAAGTCGTACATTTCCTATGAGAAAAAAGTCATAACATTACAAGAATAAAGTCGTGAATTTACGAGAATAAAGTTGTAAATTTACGAGAATAAAGTCGTACATTTCCTACGAGAAAAAAGTCATAACATTACGAGAATAAAGTCGTACATTTCCTACGAGAAAAAAGTCATAACATTACGAGAATAAAGTCGTAAATTTAGTTTGTGATTTTCTTATTTGTCAATGTGGCCCTAATACTCCGTCGTAATCTTTCTATAGCGGTTTTCACATATAAAATCACAAAGTGCTTTACAATAAAAGTGTAGAATGACGTAATAGGACAATAAAAATAACACAACATCACATAAAAAAATTTAAAAACATATCAATAAAATAAAATAACCAAGCTGTCCAATCAACTCAAAGGTCCTCCACATGGTCCTAGTGTCCTCAGTGTAATTAGTCTCCAAAGCCTCGCAGACGTTTACATGATGAATCCTTAAAACTGACATCACGTCTGACACAGTGTGGTTTAATGTGATGTTATATTCACTGATTATCGATCATGTGTGTGTGTGTGTGTGTGTGTGTGTGTGTGTGTGTGATCGTTGAGACTGGTCTGGTTTTTAGGAGCCGTCGACGAGCTGACGACACGTTTTCAGTTTGAAGACTCGTTTGTTTTGTGACGTTTTCCTCCTCCGTTCACGCGACTCTACAGTGTGTGTGTGTCTGTCTGTGTGTGTGTGTGTGTGTGTGTGTGTGCTTCTCTTTGTTTGATAAATGCAGAGAGAAAGAGAGAGAGAGAGAGAGAGAGAGAGAGAGAGAGAGAGGCTGAAACCCAGAGGTCAGGTTCATGTGTGAGCATTTTTCTCACCCATTACCTCCCCCCTCCCCCCTCCCCCCTCCCCTCCAGACAGCATTAGTGGAGGTCAAAGGTCACCACAGTGCCTGTTGGCGGTATGTTAACCTCTCTGCAAAGGGCTGCGTGTCGGTGTGTGTCTGTGTGTGTGTGTGTGTGTGTGTGTGTGTTCACCTCTCAGGAGAGCTGCTCTGCAAATGGAGTCTGGATATACGACAGGTCGCCTCCAGCTGAGTGCTCCAGTGTGTGTGTGTGTGTGTGTGTGTGTGTGAGTGTGTGTGTGGAGCTGTGGTCTCGTGTCAGTCTCTCTGTCAGTCTGCACGCTAGAGGAGTGAAAGGGACGGATTGTAAACTCCCAAACACACACACACACACACACGCACATAGTGGAGTTATGAAGGGCTGGTCTTGGAGTCGACTCAGTTCAACTTCCTCCTTCTTTTATCTTTTATCTGACTTGTGTCTTGTTCAGAGGTGAAGTAATGAAGTACAAACACTTTGTTACTGTACATTAGTAGATTGTTCAAGTATCTGTACTTTCCTTGAGTATTTTTTCTTTTGGGGGTGGGCTCGTCAGGATCGATGGAGCATTGTAGTGTGTGAGCGTGTGTGAATGGGCGTCTGTGTCTCTATATCATAGACCTAAAATTCATATCACGGTATAAATCGAATCCCTTCACGGTAACGGTATATATCACGGTATAAAATTAAGTGTAAAAATGATAATGGACGTGTTTCTGAATGGGTTTTGTGGTCCCTTAGCATAAACTGATTAAAAAAATATTTTAGAGCATTTATTGTGCAGAAAGCAGGTCTCAAACTTCAAAATTAAAACCAGCACTTTATGGTGCAAATAGTGCAAACGAACACAAATAACAAAAGTCATAAATGGTCAAATAAATTGCTCATGTTGCCTTTTTTTTGCTGCCACTGTCACTTCACACATCTTGCAAATGATCTGTTTCTACTCAACATCCCACACACACACACACACACACAAGAAGTTGCAGACTTTACTTTCACTTTCGTCACCTTACCACCTGTAGCTTTACAGCCGAACCAAGTCCAAATCACAGACGTAGCACCGTTTTTTGTTTTGTTTTTTAACCAGCTCTCCTGCTGCGCCGTCTCTGAGGCCGGTAACGTCATCGATGATAAGATGGTAGAGCGCAACTCTCTACCGTGGGCCAAATTTTCTACCGTCTACCGCAAATACTGTGTATCCCGCGCAGCCCTACTACTGTATATTGTATCATGTTTTTTTGTTTATTTTCTCCTATGAACCTGTACTATGGCTGAACTTATGTTTTGTATCTTTGTTGTTAATATGGGGGACAGCTCTCCATTCCGACACCCCTCCACTTCGACACCCCGCTGTTCCGAAATAGCCCCACTTCGAAACACCGCTACTCCGACACCCCCTCCTCCCCCCCGCAGCTGTCCAAGGTGCTGAACCGCGTGATGTTGTTTACATTCTGCTTTGTGGCTTGTCTGTGAAACGTGCGCTGCTCAGGGACTGGGCAAATCTGTCCCACTTGCTTTCTCCCCGACTCCGTTGTTGGAGATCTCCACACAGTAATAG
Source organism: Trachurus japonicus (assembly GCF_045865225.1). Classification (NCBI taxonomy): domain Eukaryota; kingdom Metazoa; phylum Chordata; class Actinopteri; order Carangiformes; family Carangidae; genus Trachurus; species Trachurus japonicus. Next base: position 33,113,329 of record NC_140910.1, read on the forward strand.
AAATACACTTTTTATCTTTTTCTCCCCCCCTGCTCCGCTCGAGCACGGCTGAAGCCGGCTTGAGCTCACACGGGCGCGAGGCTGCAGCAGCCGCCGCTCGTGCTGACAGCTGACTGAGGGAGATGCTTTGGTTGGGCTTAGGCAATGAAGAAAGGAGTTGGTTAAGTTTAGTAAAAAGACCAGGTAGAGGCTAGACAGGCTAGAAGCATAATGAACGTTATATGTCATTAATATGAAGTATTTGCTTGTTTTGCAGTTAATTATGCACATGATCCGTTTGACCCCAAAAAGGAAAAAAGGATCAATGCGCACTGCGCGCTGGGGGTTTCCCCCAATAGCCTTTTCGGAATAGCAGGGTCTTTAGAAAAAATAGAAAACCCCGCTATTACGATGAATGGAAGTCTATTGTCGGAAAGGCGGGGCTTCGGAAAGGCGGGGTGTAACCGTTAATATGGACCCCCTCGAAAATGATCATAGATCATAGATAATCATAGATGGCACAACTCATGGGCCTAATAGTCAAAGTAAAAGTCAGACCCAACATAAACTTAAAGCAGAAGTAAGCGATCCGGTCGTTTTGGCTAATGCTGCGTTCCAGGCAGGCTTTTGAAACTGTAAATTACAGCTTCAAGTCACAACTTACGACTTTGTAGCGTTCCAGGCAACCCACTCGTGTTTCTCCGACCTGTTTTACCTGTGAAAGTCACTATAACGGCCACTCGTAACTTCTGACCCGTGAACTCGTACCAGATCGAACTGGTACGACTTCACAGGTCAGAAAAACACGAGTTACGAGTTGCCTTGAACGCACCATAACTTCTTGTCAGCCGATGGAGTTAGCAGCCCCCGTCCTCGTCCCTACGTCACCACATTCAGGCGCATCCCTTGGCTGCACACACAGAGAGGACTGCCCCTTTATGCCGTTCTCTCTCCTCATTGGATAAAGGTTGTAGGATACAAGGAAAGTTTTCTCCTGGGCTCAGAGCAGAGCAGAGTGACTGACAGACCCGTGTTTCAGACCAAACACTCTATAGAAGTGATTGCTGTCGGAAGATACAACTATTTAAGACTTAGATTAACACAAACATTCACCTGACTTCTGCTTTAATGGACATAAATACACATAAACCAATAGCTGCTAACTGGCAAAAAGTGAAACTGTAACTGAACAACGAAGACGAACTCAGACGCCGGAAGCCTCTGAGCTTCTCATGTGTGAATGACCTCGAGCTTATCCACACACACACACACACACACTCTCTCTCTCTCTCTCGTACTGAGCCAAGGTCGATGTGAGAGCCTGGGATCGTGTTTGTATGTGTGAGATTTGGATGACAGTGTGTATACATGTGTGTCAGATACATAAATATTGTGTGTGTGTGTGTCTGTGTGTGTGTGTGCCCTGCTGTTGACCCTGTTCAGCAGGATTACACTGGATGTTAATCTGGCACTTTCCTCCCAGTGGAATAGAGTCAGGACACGACTTAACTCCCACACACACACACACACACACACACACACACACACATTTGTAACTATCACGGTTGTATAATGTGATAAAGGTTACGTCAGTTCTCAGCTTTTATTCTTTGTTTTTATTCATATTTGGTGACTTTGAGTTTTGTTTTGTTCCAGTTGCTCCTTTAATTGCACGCACACAGATACACACACACACACCAACGCACGCACACACACACACACACACACTCTCTCTCGTCACCACCTCACGGGGTCAGAGGTGGTCGTACAGAGGGATGAAGGTAACGGCCTCTGAAATGACTCGGTTACCTGGATACAGGGAGAGACATGAGGCCTGGTCAGAGGTCAGGGTCACACACACACACACACACACACCTGCTGTTAATCTCAGATGGTCGTGAAGTGGAGATATTATATGATGAAACCTGCTGATGATGAAGGTCGATGATGTAAAACTGACCCCAGATCAGAATCAGTCCTGATGCTGTGTTCATAACAACTCGGAGGTCGGGATTCCCAACAAATTTCCGACTTCCGACATCATTGCGTTCACGCTGCAGGAACTCGGAAGAAAAAAAAACATGCATACCTGAAGGAAGTTTGGCGTATTGTGGCTCATAGCTGAATAGGAAAAATCAATGCAGCAGTAAATGATGTTTATTCTGGAGGAGAGGAGACGCTGCAGATGAGTGCACATATAATGTTACAGCCTTGATAACAGTTAAACATTATTTCCGTCACATACGAGGAACCGCAATTTCACACCATACAACAATCACAGCTTAATATAAACGTATTTCATACAGGCTACTGCAATAATACACAAAAATATGCATTAAAACCTCAACAAATGAATTAAAATGTCTAAATTCTAACCGTTTAAGACGAGGGCATGACGCCATGTTTTGATGTTGTCGTGACGTCAAGTCGGAAAGTCGGAGCTCTGATGTGATACCTGAGTTCTCGACCTGTAATTTCCGAGTTCGACGCCGTTCAATTCATTTTTTCCAACTCGGAGCTCGTTTTGACATCACCGTGACATCACGCCTGAGCTGTTAGATACAAACAAACCAGAAGAAGTTGCAGTTTGCAGTTGCAGTTTAAGTGACAAATCTAAAGCAGCTGAACTGAACTGAACTGAACCAGTTTAAACACAAAACATCATTGAAATGGAAAACAATCTTAAATAAAATAAAACTAGACTTCCTGTTCATAAAAAAGTGCCACATTTAAATTTATTGATCGATCTTTACACTTTTCAAATAAAACTGAAGGAGCAGTCAGTGTCCTCCTGTTTACTGTGTCAAACAATGCTTTTAAAACCGTATTAATTATCTACACACCTTTCACACAAATCAAAAAGGAATTGAAGACCCATGCACCATTAAAATATGAGGAATTCAAATAATAAAACATCAAGAATGGAAATAAACACAATCAGTGAAATAACAATAAAAAGGAATAAAGAGGAACCCTAGTGTGGTAATAAATGACAAGACAAGATCAAGAATAAAAGATAAAAACAATAAAACACAGCAAATACACAACAAAGTGACTATAAACCACTGAGTTTTGATTAGACACGACTAAAAGCCAGTTTATGTTTGAAAATGTCTGATGGATGTTTTCATTTTGGATCGATGCTGCTGAACCGTCGATGTTTCGTTATGACTTCTTTAATATTGCACCGTGCTGACAGTTTCAGTCACATCATCCCCACACCTCATTGGCTGAGAGCTGCAGCAGCTTCCTGGTGTTTCCTCTCCGTGGACACAGCAGCCAGTTAAAGGTTAAAACCTGCATGGCCCGGTCCCTCAGCTCGGTCTCTGTTAGAGGATTATCTTCTAACGCTCCTCATCCAGCATCCAACACGCTGCTCTCTCTCTGCTCCACTTGGTTTATGATGCATTCTGGGAAGAAGCTCTCCCCTGGTTAATGTCCAAATTCTGCTGTAATGTGCTCATGTAAAGCTTGAATTAACATCCAACGGCCCCTGGCTCCCATGTTTATCCCCTCGTATGTAATTTTAAGGCTCATAAGGGACGGAGGCTGCACTTCCTGCCACATAATGCCCCCCCCACCCCCACCCCTCCATCCCTCCTTCCCTCCCTCCATCTCTTTTGTTCTGCTGCCTCTTAACCAGCGTTTAAGGCTCCACTTTCACACTGGGAAATGTTTGAACCTGAGTAAATGCAGATTTCTCTCTGCTGGAGCTGCAATAACTGAGTTTTATCACCTGTGGGTGGAGTCACTCTCTTTTATTTGTTATATTAAGTTACTATTTTACAACAGTGATCGATCAGTCAAAGTTTTACAGGAAAAATGTGAATTTAAAACTATTAAAAGTGTCAAAGTGTTTCGAATGTGTTTCTATCAAACCTCTATACAGTAGAAAGGTAGATGTTTGTGTTAAAGCTCCTTCAAAATTAAGGTAGAAGTTTGTGTTAAAGCTCCTTCAAAATAAAGGTAGACGTTTGTGTTAAAGCTCCTTCAAAATAAAGGTAGAAGTTTGTGTTAAAGCTCCTTCAAAATAAAGTTAGAAGTTTGTGTTAAAGCTCCTTCAAAATAAAGGTAGATGTTTGTGTTAAAGCTCCTTCAAAATAAAGGTAGAAGTTTGTATTAAAGTTCCTTCAAAATAAAGGTAGATGTTTGTGTTAAAGCTCCTTCAAAATAAAGGTAGAAGTTTGTGTTAAAGCTCCTTCAAAATAAAGGTAGGAGTTTGCATTAAAGCTCCTTCAAAATAAAGGTAGACGTTTGTGTTAAAGCTCCTTCAAAATAAAGGTAGAAGTTTGTGTTAAAGCTCCTTCAAAATAAAGGTAGAAGTTTGCGTTAAAGCTCCTTCAAAATAAAGGTAGATGTTTGTGTTAAAGCTCCTTCAAAATAAAGGTAGAAGTTTGTGTTAAAGCTCCTTCAAAATAAAGGTAGAAGTTTGTGTTAAAGCTCCTTCAAACACACACAACTTGCAGGATTTGGTTTCTCTGAGTGTTTTATTCTGAAATCTGCTCTACATTTTTTAATTGGATCACTTTAGAAAACAGTCAGCCAATCAGAAGAGAGACTCCTCCTCTCTTCTGATTGGCTGACACCGACCTGTTGCTACTAGAGCTGCAGAGAGGAGATGGAAAAACTACACTGAGATGTTTTTTTTTAAGATCTTCTCATGGATCGACCCTTCAAAATAAAAGCACAGAAGATGACGAGGAGAGTTCAGATGTATTTATTTCTTCATTATTTATGCCTTGATCTATGTTTTACTTTATACACTTTTAAATGATTTAATCAGCCTTGACATATTCTGACTTTCCACCATGTTATCAAACAGCCTGCATGCTCTTCAAAACTTCTTGTGATAAATGAAGTGGAATCAGAGTTCAGGTCCAGTTTTCAGTCTAGCTCCGTGGTTTCAGTCCGTGTCCCGGGAGCTGGGCGGATTGAAGCGGAGCGATGATACTCCGGTTGCATCAGCTCCTGTCTCTCTCTCTCTACTCTACTCCCTCTCTCTCTGAGCCCGTTCCAGTCTACGACCACTGACATTAATAATAATATGGAAATGCTGCAGAAGCCGTAACACAAGCCATCAATAATGCAGTGAACTCATGACCCAAAGTTATAACGATGCACATAAAGTGAAAATGAAACATCTGATTCGCCCGTGTAGCAATTAAAAAAAGCTTGTTTTTGCTGCAGCTCAGCGGGATAGTGAACGATCACACACACACACACACACACACACACACACTGTCCAGCTCCTGTGTGTGTGTGTGTGTGAGCAGATGTGCAGCTTCCACCAGCTGTGTGTGAGGCATTTGCTGCGCTGAAGGGCAAATGTGATGTAAAGACGAGGAGGCAGCGATGGATGTCTGAGCCGAGAGCGGCCGTGAATATCAATGTGCTGCGACCGTCTACGACCGTCTGACACCAACTCTACCTCTCTACCTCTCTACTTCTCTACCTCTCTACTTCTCTACCTCTCTACTTCTCTACCTCTCTACCTCTCTACCTCTCTACCTCTCTGTCTCTGTCTCTTCGTCCGGCCTCAGCTTTGCACCAGCAAACACAGATTTCATATGTCACAGACCTGAAGAACCAATAGAAAAAGCATGCACATCCCAAAAAAATAAGTAAATGATAAGAAAAGGGAAAGTCTGCACACCAACAAAAGCTCCAGAGCAATAATTTATTATCACCCAAAAGGGGGAGTGACGTTTCGGGTAAGAAACCCTTCCTCAGACTGAAACAGGTGGGAAAGTAAGCCTCTAATACAGTGGTTCCCAAAGTGTGGTACGCGTACCCCTAGGGGTACGTGAGCACATTGCAGGGGGTACGTAGAAACATTAATTAATATATTACCAAGATGATAATTAGATATTCCGAGTCACTTCATAAGCCCATTACTGAAATGGTACGTGCGCCACAACTAGTTCCCCCCAGAAGACAACAACCTGTAGCACAGCTTTGTATAGTTGTCAAAAGTATCGATGCAAAACAGCGCATCTGGATACATGACTGATCTCTAAAAGTATCGATATTAACAGCGCGCCCCCACAGCGCCCGACGCGCGCACTCGACAGGCAGAGGAGAGCGGGCAGCGTCCAGAGGGTTTGGACCTGAGTGAGTAACAGAGTTAGACAGAACTAGACACGTAGGGTGAATTTAGCCCTAAGAGTTTAAAACGACGATATTAACGGCAACACTCCTCTCCTCTCTTTTTCTCCGCTGTGTGTGTGTGAGCCGCCACATGGAAAAGTTGTTCAGAAAAATTAATGTGATCTCTGTTTTTATCCTTGTTGTAGCAGCAGCTCCCAGTGGCTGCATGAGATTTGCTGCGAGATGTTCTTCTGTGTTTACATCAAACATCCAATGATTTACAACGACCAACCAACAACTTTTCCATGTTTGGGCTTCAGGACACTTGGGTCAGTACGGACGAGCAGTATGGAGGTATCTGGATGTTTCATAGTGTGTGTTTTGGACCATTCAAAAGTGAACTCTATCCACCGCCATTATATGAAAACCCGTTTTGATGACTCTGAAAGTTCTCCAAACCCTTCCTTGGCATGACGGTGGGTAGATGATTGGTGAATTATCAATTTTGGGTGAAGTATCCCCTTTTGACAGTCGTCTCATTATTGAGTCTTTCCAGCCAACATGTATTTTTTACTCTTTTACGCTTGTGGACCTGTCTGTCTACTGTCTACTGCACAGTGCTGAAAGGAGGGGGAAGAGGCATCAATGGAAAATGGAAAATTTCCAAAATAAATCATCCGGAAGTGTAAATGAAACGATTATAAATGATCACCCAACGATCCACAGCCCGATACCGGTCCACGGTCCCCTGCTCTAGTCTCTGGTTCTGGCTCTGATGCATCTTGATGCCTATGTGTGATTGTGTGAAAAGAGTTTTAAGCTAAAGCTTTAAAAAAGAAAAAGGTAGCGTAGCTGACGTGTAAATCAATGCATGTGAAGTTGAAGGTAACACGACATGAATAATACAGATGAGCTCTGGGCTTCAGGTTGTATAGACGTGAGTATTGATTAATATTTGACTACAGCTCAAATCCATTGTGTGGTTTCACTGTTTTCTGTATATTCCTGTTCAGCTGTTGGACAAATGAAAATGTCTTACAGCCAATAGGCTTCATCAGATCATCAGTCGTCTCTATTGATCTAAGTTTGGATAATATTTCCTGGCTCAGGTGAATGTGGTAAATCAGAGCTCATGATAAAACCAGATTTAAAAGGATAGTTCACCCAAAATTCAAATTTCACTCATTATCTACTCATCCTCATGTCAACTAAGAGCTGTGAGAATGGATACCAACTTTCTTTGTCCAAAAACACACACCAAAAAACATCCAAATACCTCCATAGTGCTCATCTGTAATGTCCCTCTTGTATTGAAGCCCCAACATGAGAAATTGTTCCGAAAAAATTAAATAAGTCTATATTTTAAGCTTTAAGTTTGAAGCGGAAGATCCCAGTGTCTCAGTTCACTGCTCTTCCTGTGTCAGTGCAAATCTCGCGTGATTTACACTGACCGGCGGAACAATTTCTCATGTCTGGACTTCAATACCAGAGGGACATTACATACGAGCAGCATGGAGGTATTTGGATGTTTTTTGGTGTGTCTTTTTGGACGAAGAAAGTTGGTATCCATTGACAACCATCTGATGAAGATTAAACATCACTTGTTTTCTCTGATGCATGTTCAGGGCTCGTAGTAAATTTCAGCTTCCACATCTTGTTGAGACGTTGATGGTGTGAATTTGGACATCAGTTTGTATCCATCTGTCTTCTTCTCTGCCTCCTGACAGCTTCTCTCCTTCACCTTCACTTCACTGGGGAGATGTTGTTGTTTTTTATTCAGCAGTAATAATTCTGTTTTTAAATCAGACCGACTGTTTTCTCCTCCTGACTCAGCCCCGATGTGAATTCCTAATGAGTTGGTTTTCTTTACCTCTGGGCAGCTCTGGGAACAGCTGGCCACAGAGTGGGCTGATCAGTATGCACAAAGCGCTTCGTGCTGCCGTGTGTTCTGTCGGATTTCGCTCCTAAATTGGTGGGTTTGGAGCGGCGCTCGGCCTTGGAAAGCTGAGCGGATATCGCCTCCAGGCTTTCCTGACTCCAGATGACGTGAATTACCCGAGTTACTGTAGGTGACGGATTGTTTATGGCAGTTTTTTAGGAATAAACTAATGCAGAGGCTTCCAGGGATGAGTAGCTGTTGTCCTTCTTCCTTATTATCCGTCCTCCTCTGTGGTCAATGAAGGAGAGTCCACACAGATAAAGATGTTTATAACATCTGGTTTTCTGATGCTGCATTTGGTTTTTTCACCTTTAGGGCAAATAAAAACATGTAAACAGCATTAGTGTGAGGTGCTGGACCGGTGTTGGGTGCTCGGTTTGTCAAAGACGAGGCGATTAAAAACAGAAACCTGCTGCTGGAACTGTCTTGTTTAATCATTGGGTAGATAATTAAACAAAAGGTGCTAACACAGGTGAGGTGCTTCTTAAAGGGATAGTTCAACATTTTGGCCAATTGGCCCATTGCCATAATTATGCCATAGTTACCTTTAATTGTCGGTGCAAGCTATTTTTAGAACGGCGGAGCAGAGCCGTGAGCTGCTCAGAGCTACGCTACGGAGGCTCATTATGGGATTTCTTGGTTTCCCTCATCAAACTCATCAAATACACAATCCAACAACTTTTATTATTGTTGTTTGTTCAATTCTACTAGATACTAGCTACTTTGCTATCGAGCTAATCTGAGGAGAGCTGTGGTGGTGTAGCGACACAGGATGTCAACATGTCATAGACAGTTCTTTGGTGTGAAACCAGAACCAACCGGATCCGATGGAGACGATGGAGCAGTTTCCTTTTTGCCTGTACTCTTGTTTGCCAAACATGTGATGATGTCACTTCAAGAGACACGACAAGAAACTAGGAGCTGGAAATAAATCCACAGCAACATTTTGACCCCGGTGTTGTGACGTGAACTTTAAGAGCCATGTTTATAGACCACGGAATGATTAAAAAAAAAAAGAAAAGAAGGAAATACCAGCCGTTATAAAACATCTCCAGGGTGAAAAAGAGGATGTGACAACAGGAAAAAGTCAAATAGTCCAGAAGATCAGCTTTTTAAACTAAGAATAAAAGCACCTTCATGCTTTAATGTTTAGTGTTTTCCCCTCTTTCTTTCTTTCTTTCTTTCTTTCTTTCTTTCTTTCTTTCTTGTCTTTTCTCCAGCAGCAGCATCCTGACTGACTTTGCGCCCGACCTGCTGTGTTTTATGTGTTTTATGTGTTTTATGTGTTTTATGGGCTCAGCCAGTTATGGCAACACACTTTAACAGCTAATCTGTAGCAAGCTGCCGCGCTAGCAGCCCGCAGTGCTCCGCTCCGCTCTGCTCTGCTCAACCACACGGAAAGTTATAGAGCCCCATTATGATGCTCTATCAAGCCCCTCGTATTGCTTGAAGGTCAAGGGCACTTTATATGAAAGATGTGAAATCTGCCTGATATTATAAGGACTGAGATGGATAAAAGAGGGAGAGAGGGAGGGTAAAAGAGGGAGAGAGGGAGAGTCATTTTCCTCCTCAGGTTCCTATAAAGAGACGATCTCACCTTTCCTTTCATGCTGGGAGCTTTATGGGCGGCCGGGGAGCTGTAATTGGAGGCTGACAGGCCCAGCTCTGTGGCAGCACAACCACAGGTGACGGTAATCTGCTGGATCTCAGGGAGGGCACACACACACACACACATCTGGACACACACACATATATATATAAATATAAATATATATATATATATATAACCAAGCTGCATGCTCTGCTCTGGTGTGTTTGTGGAGCCTCTGAGGGATCAGGAGTAATGAGTTTTGTATTCTCAAAAGAATAATAAAAATCTCCTTCTCCTTCTTTTTTGCTTCACACAAAGAGAAGTATTTATGATATGTGAGGTTGTGACACACACACACACAGACACACACACACACACACACACAGACACACGCACACACACATCGACACACACACACACACACACACACACACACAGCTTCAGTTTAACAGGTAGAAATGTGCTGTGTCTCTGACGTTGTGTGATTTGCGGCGCTGAGGCCTCAGGCTCAACGACCTTGTGGAGCTGCAGAGCCGACACTCAGGTGATGATGTCACTACTCAGGTCGTCAACAGCAACAACAACAACTACAACTACAACAGTGTGAATCAGAGGAGCCGGGGGGGGGGGGGGGTGTTGCTGATTCTGAAGCACCTGCCCCTTTGCTCCTTGATGCCCAAAGTGCCCTTTTGTCGGTGCTTTTTTTTTGTTTGCGTGTGTGTGTGTGTGTGTGTGAAGGCCTGTCAGTCAGTAGCCCTTCAAGAATAACATTGAACAAATAATAATAATAATTGATGTAGCCTAAATAAAATGACCTGGCTCAACTTGGTAACATGGGTAAGGTGCATTCAGGGCAACCCGTAACTCGTGTTTTTCCGACCTGTGAAGTGGTACCAGTTCGATCTGGTACGAGTTCACGGGTCAGAAGTTACGAGTGGCCGTTATAGTGACTTTCACAGGTAAAACAGGTCGGAAAAACACGAGTTGTGGGTTGCCTGGAACGCTACAAAGTCGTAAGTCGTGACTTGAAGCTGTAATTTACGGTTTCAAAAGCCTGCCTGGAACGCAGCATTAGCCAAAACCACCGGATCGCTTACTTCTGCTTTAAGAGTTGGCCGGCAGTAAAACAGCTGGTCCCAACCGACTTTTATCTTGATCACATCAGCAGGACTGCATCTTCACGCAGCGGTCGCAGTCACCTCGGTCTCGGTCCGTCCGTTGTGGCATTTGCCCACATCCTCCTATGGCCGGTCCGTCACTACTCAAGTTTCATAGCATAAATGCTAAATTGTTGCTGTAACATGTGATGTCAGATTTTGGGCCGAGCCCGTCTCTCGCTGCGGCGGGGGCACGGCGGGGGCACGTCGGGGTGGATGATGTTACCTTCTTGTCAGCCGATGGAGTTAGCAGCCCCCGCCCTCGTCATGGATCTATTGGTCCTCGTCCCTATGTCACCACATTCACGGCGTCCCTTGAGGACTGCCCCTTTATGCCGTTCTCTCTCCTCATTGGATAAAGGTTGTAGGATACAAGGAAAGTTTTCTCCTGGGCTCAGAGCAGAGCAGAGTGACTGACAGACCCGTGTTTCAGACCAAACACTCTATAGAAGTGATTGCTGTATGAAGATATAACTATTTAAGACTTAGATTAACACAAAAATATCGCTTAGTTCTGCTTTAAATACGGCAGACACAACATAGCTGCATGTCTGATGTATAGCTCACCTGATAGAGCTGCTCACTCACTAAGCAGAACCCTAACCCTAATATGGGTTCGAATCTCAGCATAGGTAGAGCCTTAGTTAATGCCTTCTCTTTTCTCATATATATATATACGCCTTTTTTTTGAGCACCTGCCCCTCCAAAGGTCTCTGCACGGGCCTGCTCCTATTGCTTCTTCCTCCTCCTCCTCTCCTCTCCCCCTCCTTCTCTCCTCCTCTCCTCTCCTCATCCTCCTCTTCCTCTCCTCCTCCTCCTCCTCCTCTCCTCTCCTCCTCTCCTCCTCTCCTCCTCTCCTCCTCTCCTCCTCTCCTCCTCTCCTCCTCTCCTCCTCCTCCTCCTGTGAGAGGACACAGTGAGGAGGAGCAGTGGTCGGTCAGTCTGACCTCATCTCTGGCATCGACTCAGAGCCTGAAGCCAACAGCAGATGTCCTCTCCTCCTCTTCCTCTCCTCCTCTTCCTCCATCTCTCTCCCTCTCCCTCTTTCTCTATCTGTACATCCTCCTCTCCTCCTCTTCCTCTCCTCCTCTTCCTCCATCACTCTCTCTTCCTCTCAAATTCAAATTCAGATTCTCTTTATTATCATGAATGTTATAGAACTATGTTGCCAAAGCATCAAGAATCAATGAAACAAAACAAATACAACTCATAGACTCAAATATATACAAATAAAATAAAAAGTATATATACATTTATACTGTAAACCCTATGTGTGTGTGTGTGTGCTGATGAAGTGTTGTCACTCTCTTATACACAGATTGGGTGTTGTTATACAATGAAAAATATATATACAGTTCATATTAAATGATGATGATAATAATATTAATACATGAAATAAAGAAATGAAAAACCACAATAACAATATTATATCATATCAATAATGGTTGTGTAATATAACTTTACAAAATTCTCCTAGACAGAGTTTTAACAGTTCATCACGTGTTTTTCCCTCATACAATGGATTTCCTGCAGTCTCTGTATTTCCCTCTACAACAACTCTGTGTGGTAACGTTGTGTTATTATCTCATAGCGTGGTGAATGTGCAGGTCACAACTTGTCCACCAGAGCGTTGTGGAGTTGTTGGATTGTGTATTTGATGAGTTTGATGAGGCAAACCAAGAAATCCCATAATGAGCCTCCGTAGCGTAGCTCTGAGCAGCTCACGGCTCTGCTCCGCCGTTCTAAAAATAGTTTGCACCGACAATTAAAGGTAACGAAGCTACTGCTATGAGTATAGGGATTATGGCAATGGGCCAGTTTGCCAAAATGTTGAACTATCCCTTTAATAATAATAATAATAATGCTGCGTTCAGGTGCTGCATGTGTTTCTCCTTCTGACACGTGATGTCAGCGCGTCCTCGCTTGGCCCTCAGTCAGAGACCTCGCTGTGCCGTTGCCGTGGCGTCTTATAGAGCTGAGCCGCGCTGCGTTCAAAGACCTCTGATTAAATCAGCTTCCCAAAGAGCTCAGTGCACATTTTAATTCCCCGACTTTTTCTGACTAATCTCATTAGCTTCATTCTGACTCGACCCGGCGGCTCACTCAACCTAAAGGGATTCCCCCTCCATGTCCACACACACACACACACACACACACACACACACACACACACACACACACACACACACCCTCATATTAATCGACAGGCAGCAGGCTAAAGCTGTTTTCTATTCAATTAGTCAAAAAGTGCGAGAGGCTCCTGCTGCAGATCGAACAACTGGACTGTGTGTGTGTGTGTGTGTGTGTGTGTGTGTGTGTGTGTGTGCGTGTGTGTGTGTGTGTGTGTGTGTGTGTGTGCGTGTGTGTGTGTGTGTGTGTGTGTGTTTGAGAGACAATGGCTCTGATCTATAACCTTATACATTCATTATTCAATAACAAATCAAAATTCATCGCATAGGCTACATATTTTTTTATTATATGCACAGGTGTTATTTTTTTACAACATGTACTTCTTCTTATAGGCTATTACCTAAACATGTTTCTCTATCCACAAGTTTCCGAACGTCATTTATGGTCAAAACCGGCCGGTTTGGTGGAATTGTACGTTTACGTTTCCATGGTTTTCAGTCGTTGTCATAGTTGCGGTAAACGCATGGATCTATTAACGCTGGCTTTTAACACGGATGTCAGTTTGTGTGATATCCATTGTTAAAAGCTGCTGTGATGATCCATCATTTTACAGATTTTCATTGAAAAAATAAAAAATAAGAATCCATGCATTTACCGCGGCTACCGAAACCATGGAAACGTAAACATAAAATTCCACCGGAAGAGCGAAACCGGCAAAACAGGCTACGTTTTTGACGTTCGGAAAAAGGTGGATATCCAGAGGTTGTGTCACATGGTCTTAGGGATCAGCTGATGATGATGATGATGATGATGATGCACCTCAGGGTGTTCAACCACTTTTTGAGACAGTGTCGATATGTTTGTCAACGATTTGCAAACTAAAAAAAGAAAGAAAAGATTCAAACAGAGGAACTGAACTCCTTGAGCGATGCTGTGATGTCATGATGCTGTGATGTCATGCAACCCTTTACTGACACCGTGGCTGTTTTCAAAACCGCATACTACCGTACTGCCTACTACATACTGCGTTAGTATGTACTGTATACTGCAGACTGAATGTGGGATTCACACCGCAGTATGCAGTATACAAGTTTCCCAGAATGCATTCTGCGGCAACCGGTAGCAGTAGCTGTATAACAGCTGAAAAGCTGTTTTATTTCCCGCTCTAGCGCTGTTATTATGTAACTTTATTAAGTTTTAATATTTTTTCATGCGAGAAAGTAACTGTTTAGATCCCAAATCTACGGCCAGTTTATCCAAACGACGGCTGGTTAGAAGTTTGCTCCGATGTTTTTCGGAGAAGTGAAGCTCCGCAGCGACCGGGACATCACAGAGACAGCAGCCGGTCTGCAGAGCTGCTCGGCCGGCCAACCTCCGTCGTCATCCCGGGGGAGAAAACGGTCGCTAATGAACTTACCCGCAGGTTTTTAGAGGTTTATGGTTATATAACATGCTTACGGTACACGGCAAAGATACTTCACTACTCTAAACCGTCTTTGGTACGGTTAGACATCAGGGGCACATTGCATTGTGGGATACAGTACACAATGTAGTCTGGTCAGATACATACTCAAGATATTTCCCGAATCAGTACAACATCCGGGAATTTTTTGCATACTGCAGATTTTGCTTTTGTTTGCATACTGTATACTGCATTTTGGCCAAATCAGTACGTACTAGCAGTATAGTACGCGGTTTCAAATGCGGCCAGTGTAACCACGACGACATCTGGCGTCATCCAGTTATTGACGAGTCTGTGACATCGTACTCAGAGTCAGAGCACGATGTCATAAGTAAAAGAATGTTATGTCAAAATGTAAAAAGCAAAAAAAAAAAAAAGATTACGATAAAGATTATTCTGTGGGTAATGGGGGCGGGACTAGATAAGCTTTTGCTTCTCCCGCTTTCCCTTTCGGCCATGTGTATTGTATTACTTGATGAAGTGTGATGATGATGATTTAATGGACATGCCCGACGGAGAAGTTGAGACTTTTGTCAAGTTTGATAACGTTTTTAAAGTTCTGTAGGTGGTTTTGAGCAAGGGGGCATTGTCGGTCTGAGAAGTGAAGTCACTTCCGTGTTCAAAAAACTGCAATCCCCTCTTCTTCCTCTGGGGGCTGGTGTCAGAAAGCAGCATTCCCCATAGACCCCCATGTTAAAATAGCCGACTTTACATCCTCAGTAACAATGTTAAAAGCCTGGTGTCAGAACGTTTTTTTGTCTCAATCGATAGTTTCTACCCCCGCACACACTCTGAGGGGGGTGAATTTTTTTAAAACTCTACCGTTTTACTGTTATTAGGTTAAAACTCTGGCCAATTAGGGCGCGGAAACGTTGAGTGACAGGTCCGAGCAGCTCCGTGGACAGCTGCTTCGAGGCCAGTGGGCGGGTTCTCGGCCGGCCAATCCAACATGGCGCTGTTCAGGCCGCCATGTTGGAGTCACAAAAACGACTCCCCAAAACCAATGGGTGATGTCACGGACGCTACGGCCATTCTTTTTACAGTCTATGGTTTTGAGTCGAGCGGCATCTGATGGATCATCAACAAACCCGAGAGGAGACGAGGTTGCCGTTCAAAGGACGCCATGTTTTTTGTTTGTCTGTCTGTCTGTCTGTTTGTTTGTTTGTTTGTTTGTGTGTTTGTTGAGAGGAGCTGTTGCCTTCAGGTGCAGGTCACCGCCGTAGTTTCACTCTGCAGACGCCATCAATGTTTGATGCAGAGAGGAGCTGGCAGCCCTCACACACCGCTCAGCGCTGCCCATTCATTATTCAGGAGCAGCGGTGGAGGAATAAAAAGACGTGTGAGAGAGAGAAGCACAGTTGGACGCCCCCTCCAACCCCCTCCAACCCCCCATCTGCCCCCTCTGTATGGCAAGCGGATTTAACGTTTAAAAGCTAAGTTTGACTATCCGGAATTAACATTGTAGATATGAACAACGTCTTTCTAACTAGTCGTAATTACATTTTGATTAGTTGGATTTTTTATTCAAGATATCTGTAATTCAGTTTTGCCTCTAGTCAAAAAGAACATTTCAGATCCACAACTACGTTCTTCGTAGGACAAATTACGTCACTTTAACCATTCATGTGTATGGGGGTTTGTCATTACAGATATCTACAATTCAGTTGCAGATATTCGCTATGTGAATTACAGATATCTGTAACTGAATTATGACTAGTACGAATTCCAGTTTGAGATATCTACAACGTCATTTTGACTAGTCATAATTCCAGTTTGAGATATCTACAACATAATTTTGCCTAGTCAAAACTTAATTTCAGATATCTGAACAGGGACATGTAGATATCTGTAATTGAGGTGAATTAAAGATATCTTGAACTGGAATTATGACTAGTCAGAATCAAACTGTAGATATCTCAAACTGGAATTAGTACTAGTCGTAATTCAGTTACAGATATCTGTAATTCACATAGCAGATATCTGCAACTGAATTATATCTGTAAAGACAAACCCCATACACATGAATGGTTAAAGTGGCATCATTTGTCCTAGGAAGAACGTAGTTGTGGATATCTGAAATGTTCTTTTTGACTCTGCAAAACTGAATTACAGATATCTACAACACATATCCAGTCTGGCTTTTTAATGTTAAAATGGCTTGCCATACCCTCTGCCCCCTCTGCCCCCCTTCTGCCCCCTCCCCAAGGAGAAACAGGTTGTTCTTATCGTCGACGCCCTCAGTGTCCGTGTCTCCCTCTGAGCCGAGCACCAGTCAGTCAGAAGTTGAAGAACTTTTCTATTGATTGAGTCTGAACCCGTCGGTGTGTGTGTGTATGTGTGTGTGTGTGTGTGTGTGTGGGGGGGGGGGGGGTTGAGTGGGCATCGGGTCTCTGAGGTCGTCGACTTTCATCTCACACACATTCACAGCCGCTCGTTTAATAAATAAATGATGAGGCAGCCGACGACTGTGGCCAGATAATCCATATCTGATGTTAAATTCACACTAACACACACACGCACGCACACACACACACACACACACACACACACACACACACACACTTGTATAAGTTTGTGTGGAGACGTCGTAAACTCATAAACACACGAGCAGAAACTTGTTGAGGTCGTTTCTCTCCGACCTTCAGAAGCTTCGTCTGGACACCGACGGTGTCTCACCAGGAATTAGACCGGCCCGATTCAAAGGCTCCATGATGTGTAAAATGTGTTTTCCAGCTTTAATCTTGTCTCCACGTGTTAATTGTTAAGTTAATTCTTGGTATAAACCAAAAAAATATGTATTATTTTAATATTTTAACATCTGAATCTCTGTGTCAGATGTTTGATGACTCATCCTGCACTCGTGGGCGGTCCTAATTCTGCATCCAATTAAAACCTTATTTCTCGAGCACATATTTATATGTGTCATAAATATGACACACAAACACATCATGCATGTATAAAGATGTACATATTTACAATCTGGTCGTCTTTAGCAGCATTTGAATAAATGAATAAACATGTTGTTGGAAGAGAAAATAAATAATAAAAATAATAAAAAATAGCTAAATTAATTAGGAAAATGATGATGACAGTGGTAAAACAAACAAAACAGATGATTCAATAAGTCAATAAATGAAACACAAACTCACAGTTCACTTCTGACTTATCGGTTTAATGATGAAGTGAAGTTTGATAACAGAAGATAAACTACGTGTGATGTTCAGGTGTCCACGTGAACGTAGGAGTTCAGAGTTTTAGGGAGAATTTTCTCCTTTAGCTTTAGAAGATCCAAGTAAATAATTAAAACACTGAGGTGGTGAAGGTTCATTCACAGTGATGATGATGAGGAGGAGGAGGAGGAGGAGAAGAACAATGGTGGTGATGATGCTGCTGTCGAGGACAGATGATTGGCTGTTGTGTGAATGCTCAACGAGCTCATTATGTGTCATAATTGGCAGCAGCTCTGTGTTCACATATGATTAATTACTCTAAATGAGGATTAGAAGTCTGCAATTACTCAGTGATATCACAAAGAGCGAGTCCTGATTATGAGGGTTAATTATCATGACCCGTGTGTGTGTGTATGTATGTGTGTGTGTGTGTGTGTCAGACATTAGG
>NC_140910.1:33136291-33231362 GCF_045865225.1 Trachurus japonicus
CATGATTGTCTGTTAAATAACTGTAGGTAACGTGAGGGATGCACAGTGTTTTTACCGATAACCACCGCTGCTCTGAGTGTCTGTGTCTTGTCCCGTTGCTGAGTTTCCGTTGCCGCGGTACAAACTCGATCCTCCGTCCTGACGTTTTTTTTTTCTTTTTTTCCTGCCTTTATAAAACCTACAGTCTATGTATAAAACACACACTACATCAGTAGGTGATAAACTGTTGTGGTAGGCTGACAACATCGCTAGCAAACACCGCTTTGACTACACTAGATCCATGGAGGTAACCATGACAACCGGTTCTTTCTGCAGTCAGGTTGCGCACGCATCCTGATTTGTTGGTAAACAGATAATCCCTCTATACTATTAAAAAAAATTGTAAAATGAATCTACTTTAAAAAAAAAAGTTGTAGCTATAGCCTAACCTTTAAACTCTGACCTGACCTGATGTTTTCTAGTTCTGTGTTAAACTGGGGATTTCTCAGATTTCAGCTGTTGCAAAATCACATTACCAACACAATGAAAACGAGACTGACTGTAGTTTGACAAAAAACAAAAAAAAGCCCTTTAAACATTTGCAGGTCGTTGACTACACAACCAAACACACACACAGAGACACACACACACACAGAGACACGTTTTCTCTCCCCACATGTTCATGTTTTCACAGCAGCTGCTGACAAATTGACACGATCCTGGGAATTTTCCCCACATGGAAAGCTACATTTCTGAGTTTTATTTTGGAGCGGCGAGCAGGGCGAGGTCACTCTAGGAAAGAGAGAGAGAGAGAGAGAGAGCACGCCGTCCCTGTCCTTCTCTACCTCGCTCGCCCGCTCTCTGACTTATTCTCTCATTCTTTGTGGTTGTGGCTTTTCCCAGGCACGGCCTCGCTGACGTAGCGGCAACATTTAACACACACACGCAAGAAGTAACACGTCAGGACCAACTGACCGTGTGTGTGTGTGTGTTTGACCTCGGGGTCGACCCACCTCGCCATCAGCACCACAGCTCACAGACATGAAGATGTTTTTTTTCTTTTGTTTGGTAATGAAACACACACTCACTCATCCAGTTGCACAACAGAGTAAAAACAATGAAAACCAGATCAGCTTTAAAGACACTGAACCATCTGTGGTCGGCTGAGACAGGCAGCAGTCTGTAGGTAGCTGAGATGAGGCACGTTTCCCCTGAACAACCGTTTAGGAAGGAACGTTTACAAGGCCGAAACGAGCCTTTACCTCGCCGTTGGTTCAGATCGGCCCTGAAACACTCCCCAGGTGGTATGGCAAGTGGATTTAAAGGACAATTCCAGACAAATTCAACTCGGGCTGTATGTTCCTAACATTTTAGGTTCTGCTGCTTAGGCTGTTTCCATCCCTCAAAGCCACAGACAGCGTCAGATGGAGACTCAAACATGCACCCAGAAGTTTATTTACTTCAAGCAAGCCGACATGTTTGTAAAACTAGATCTAATTCAAAGTCTGGCGGAGTCGAGACCCAAGTTGACGCTCGGTGTGTTCAGGTGCAGTGGGAAGCTCCCGTTTGTGTCATAAACACAGAAATATCAACTCTGGACTTGCTTGAAGTAAATAAACTTTGAGGGATGGAAACAGCCTTGCTTAGGAACTTCAATCCGCTCCCATTCATCGCTGCCGTGGCGATGCGGGGACAGACGCAACTACCGCAAAACAGAAGCAATTAAACTGAACATCTTCAGATTCCTTCTTTTAGACCTAAAATGTTAGGAACATACAGCCTGAGTTGAATTTTCCCAGAATTGTCCTTTAACTTCGACAGCTAAGTTTGACTATCCGGAATTAACATTGTAGACATCAACAACGTTTTTCTGGCTTGTCGTAATGACATTTTGAGTAGTTGGATTTTTCATTCAAGATATCTGTGATTCAGTGTTGCCTCGTCAAAAAGAACATTTCAGATTTTTCCTATAGGACAAATGATGTCACTTTAACCATTCATGTGTATGGGGTTTGTTATTACAGATATCTATAATTCAGTTTCAGATATCCACTATGTGAATTACAGATATCTGTAACTGAATTACGACTAGTACTAATTCCAGTTTGAGATATCTACAACGTCATTTTGCCTAGTCAAAACTTAATTACAGATATCTGAAAAGGGACATTTAGATATATTTAATTGAGGTGAATTAAATATATCTTGAACTGGAATTATGACTAGTCAGACTCAAACTGTAGATATCTCAAACTGGAATTCGTACTAGTCGTAATTCAGTTACAGATATCTGTAATTCACATAGTGGATATCTGCAACTGAATTGTAGATATCTGTAATGACAAACCCCATACACATGAATGGTTAAAGTGACATCATTTGTCCTAGGAAGGATGTAGTTGTGGATATCTAAATATTCTTTTTGATGAGGCAAAACTGAATTACAGATATCTACAACACATCCAGTCTGGCTTAAATGGCTTGACATGGGGCTTGGGGTTTATGTGCTGATTGGTCATAGTCAAAGTTGGATGTGACACCAAGAGAAAGCCCCGAGATAAGCGGCATTTTTAAAACCCCAGCGTTATTACAGCATTTGAAGTGTCTTCACGGCCAAAAAAAGAGAATAAGTCAGTAAAAGACGCATGATAGAAGTAGTTAAAGGTACAAAAAGTGCACGACCGCGCGATTACACGACGATCGAAACGTAAATTTAACAACCCAGCTTTATTAGAAAGCGTCCATACAGCCGGAGAAACAGCTGAGACAGTTAGCGGTCAGTACATAAACTAATTTGTCTTAGAAGAAACTGTGTGTGTGTCAGGATCTTACAACCTGGTGCGATATTTTAATTCTCAAGTATTTTTCATTTGCAGGTCTCAGTCTTAAGTTGTAGATATTTTAACAGCCTACATATATTTCCTCTAGTTTTATACTGTTATTATATTATTGTATAGCATCATTTCTGTCTGCACCTATTTATCACTGACTCTCCTTCTACCTGTGTATAACTGAGCAGCTGATGCTTGTTAATGTTTCCATTAATCTCATGGTTCACTTCACTAACTTCCACATTGTGGTGTCAGCTGGTTGTTGAAGCTCTCACATGTAACAGAGGCCGTCCGCCTGCCTTGTAGCTATTATTAACACATATTAAATACAGTACATCCATTCATCTCTGCTCTGTGTGTGTTCCTCCGCTGGACGCCACATGCTGAAGGTATGTAGACACAAAAGAACCAGATGCATTCATGTTGACTGACTAGAAATTACACGGCTCAGAAACATGTAAATATTTCAGTATCCAGACATTTATGCATCAAAACACATGATATAAAAGCTGGGTATTGTTGTATTGTTGTAGCTGGTAGCTTAGTTGTGATATCACAAAGTAACAGGAAGTCCTGACAGCTGGTTTTAAAGGGATAGTTCAAAAAAGCTGAACTATATTTTGAAGGAGCTTTAATACAAACATCTACCTTTATTTTGAAGGAGCTTTAACACAAATATCTACCTTTATTTTGAAGGAGCTTTAACACAAACATCTACCTTTATTTTGAAGGAGCTTTAACACAAACATCTACCTTTATTTTGAAGGAGCTTTAACACAAACATCTACCTTTATACTGTATGGAGCTTTAACACAAACATCTACCTTTATTTTGAAGGAGCTTTAACACAAACATCTACCTTTATACTGTATGGAGCTTTAACACAAACATCTACCTTTATTTTGAAGGAGCTTATGGAGCTTTGAGAAACACTTTTCAGACCTGGACCAGGAGAAGTAGGTTTATCTCAGGTTTAGTTCTCAGCTGAAACACCTCCGTCCGTCCTGATGGGACTCTGACTCGGAGCCTTCTCGTGCTGTGATTCATTCAGCTGCATCTGGAAATGTTCTGGCTCATCAACTAGAAGTGGATTCGCTGGATTTCTTTAGTTTTTAAAGCTGAGAAACCTTTGTCTAACTGGTTGGGGTCTGTCTCCAGCTTCAACCTCATTCCTGTTCTCTGATCCGTTTAGATCCGACCTCTGACCTCTGATCAGCCTGGTATCTATCGGTGTATGAGCGGGCGAGGAGCGAGCGCCGGTGCTGTTTGACATGCAGCAGGCGGTGGCGTTGCTCAGATTATCACTAATTGCAACCAGAAAGGCCGAGAGAGTGAATCTACAGGCTTCATTTGTAGCTACAGAGGCCGGATCAGAATCTGTGACCGGCTGGATCGCAGCTGCCGAGCTCGAACTCTACTCTGTTGATTCAGAGTTTGGGAACTCAAACGCCTCGTTACACAACTGTCGGTTACACACTTACCTGAGAAATCAAGTGCACTGAGCTTGTGTGAACTGACGTAAACAGGAAGTCGATCGTCTCTCTTAGTGTTGTGGTACTCAAGACCAGTCTTGACCACATTTTCAAGGTCAAGGTTTTTGGTCTTGTCTCGGAATTGACTACATTTTTACTCGGCCTAACCTAACACACCCAAAGTCTTGGTCTTGACTCTTGGTCTTGACCACAGCACTAGTTTCTCTAAAGGAGGAACACCAAAGATCTAGCCTCGTAAACCAGCCTCTCGCGAAAATGCATTTCATTACATTTCTCAGGAGAGTCTGGCCTCATCCCCGTTGTAAGCATTTGGACTGAAACCCTCAGAGGGCCGAGCCAATCAGCATCGCCACTGTGATTGACACAGCACGTTGGCCAATCAGGGACCGACTGGTGCAAAGCCCCGTCACTACACCAACTTGCTGAC
This sequence comes from Trachurus japonicus, assembly GCF_045865225.1. Classification (NCBI taxonomy): domain Eukaryota; kingdom Metazoa; phylum Chordata; class Actinopteri; order Carangiformes; family Carangidae; genus Trachurus; species Trachurus japonicus. Next base: position 33,141,022 of record NC_140910.1, read on the forward strand.
TGGCTGAATGGGGTTGTCTGTCAACGCTACGACTCCCGCCCAGCTCCCGCCCACCCCAAACGCTTTTCACCGTCCAACACACAACAACACACCCCCGGGGTTAGAAAAAAAAAAGACACACACCAATGGACAATCCAGAGTCACTGATTGACCTCACAGACTCCACACAGAAAGGCTCAAGGGGTTCGAACCTAGAGCCTTCGTGCTGTGATGTACCACCATGCTGACCCCGATGCTGAACCTCTTCTTCTTTCATTCTTTCATGGATCCTTTCAAATTCATCTGCTCATTCAATATTCTTTTAATTTGTTTTATCAAAGTGAACCAAAATATTTACTCAGTCACCTCACAGTGGCTCAAAGAGGCACCGTGGTGGATCTCCATGTAGCTGGAGTCGGTTCATCTTGTTCGAGGTGATGATGTTCAACCACCAATGGTAGGAGGGAAACGACTGACCAACTGTGTGTGAGACCAGCTCTCTACCAGAGTCCAGAGAGTCCAAACCCTCTTGAGCGAGGCTGGTGGGTAGAAAGGATCCTTTGAGAGTCGGAGCGCTGCCCTCTGGCTGACACCTCCTCTTCCTCTTCCTCCTCCTCTTCCTCCTCCTCCTCCTCCTCAGCAGCAGCTCCTCTTTCAGCTGCAGCCATGAATATGCAGCAAGTGTTTTATTTATGTGGAGGGATTGTTCACAGGCCTAGTTCTCTCTCCTTCACAGATTCACTCCATTTTGTCTCTTTCACTTGTTCCTGTCAACACACACCGCTCACAGTGGGACACGTAGCTACACTCTGTGGGCTGTGATTGTCCTTTTCCTGTCTCAGGCTGAAGGTTTAAGTTTTTAAACCAGATTGAATCCTGGTTTTAACTTGAAATTCTGTTGCACCAAACTGGTTTCAAATGAAGAAAGATGAGACGTCTTTTCATCAGTAGCTACTTGAACGTTTTCATTCATTTCTAAGGAGTTTGTGAATGAGTTAAAGAGGAGGGGCATGTTGGACTGTGGTTTATGTTGGTTTAATAACTGTGACAAGCTAAGCTCCTTATAGCATTGTTAGCTTCCTCATATGCTAACTTTGTTATAGCCTAACTCTTCTATAAGGCTAAAGGCTCTTACACACCGGGGACGTGACCAATGAAAAACACGTTATTGCAAAATATTCAGCGGCAAATATGTTTCGCATCAAAACCATTCACACCGGCGGTGATGTGAATATGCGACAGATGTGACAATATAAACTAAAGTTAGAGCTTAGTAAAAGTGGAAATCCTGCACAGTTCCTCTTTAAATTCGTTTAACACAACTACTCATTGATTATCCCTCAGATATTCAACACCTGCTGTGCCACTGTCGTCTTGTTACCAACTTTACTATATCTTTGTAAAGTTGTGTCCCTTGTCAAGGTGGTGAACATAGACGGTAAAAAGAGATGGTGAGTTCAGTGGCAGGTTGTTTATTGTTGTCATGGTGTTGTGACGTAGCCTACCTCCAATTTCACGCTACATGATTGGTTGATGTGTTTGCTCAGAAAAATTAACCTTAGGCTACTCCGGAAAAAAAATTATGTCACATTTTCACTGCGTAACATTTGCAGTTGGTGTTAAAGGACTCGTGATGAAAACTCTGTAACAGGCAGCGTTTTCTTCTAATAAAGAATCCGTTATTAGCTAGCAGCTTGCGAGCTAAGCTAATAGCCACAGTTCACAAGTAGCTTGTAGCTTGTGCACTTATTGTGACTCAAACTGTTACAGCTCATGATGGAGACACACAGCTGACAAAACCAAACTTTCACACCGTTGATATTTCAACAGTTTATTGTCCAGGAAACACAACCATGCAGAATCACATTCTCAAATGTTACGCTAAATGTCTGGTTTGTTTACATGATGCTACGCTAAGGTGACCAGATTTCTGAAATGAAAATCGGGGACATTTCAGCGTGGTGGTCAAAAACTAGCCTAATTAAATGCTATCATTATGAAATAAATAACATGGCCAATTACATGTTTATGTATTTTGACAATGTGTATTGAAGGTGAAGTCAATAATTTGTTTAAAAAATCAAGTCCCAACCTATGTAATTGCCTCTGTAAATGTGCTACATCAGAGGTTTCTAAACCTTTCAGACCACGTGCCACTGGGTCGAAAGAACCAAATTTCCAAAGTGCCACTTTCTACAGCAGAAATGATTTTTTCATGAAATAAAATATCTGATTAACCCATGCAACAGCATCAGCAAGACTTAACAACATCAACAAAATGCTACTGTGTTAAAATGAAAGAATAGTCTTATTTTGTTAGAGCTGTAACAATCAAAACCAGAGATGAAACATTAACAAACAATCAACTTTTTTTTCTCTCCCATTCAATATTAAAATCAGCGACATTTTCATGGACAGGCCACCTATGCTATGTCACCTTATGCTACACGCGTCCGCTTACGTCTCAGGAGAAACTGGCGCATCGTGTCCGAAATCTCCTTTGGTCATTCCTTATGTAGTAGTGAACTATAATTATATTAACTATATTCGAACACAGCTACTAGCTTAGCCTAGCCTAGCTTAGCCTAGCGGACTGTGACATCACCCACCTGTCACTCAAAGAAGCCACGCCTCCTGATACAGTCGTGTGTCTGTACCAGGCTGTGAAAATGTTAACATGGAGCTGTAGGTTGATGCTTGGTAGGAACCGTGTGTGTGTGTGTGTCTGTGTGTGTGTGTGTGTGTGTGTGTGTGTGTGTGTAGACTCCTGAATAATGTGTGTGTGTTATTACTGTTACTGCAGCAGTGACATCATCACACACTCACCTGAGTCGGTGTTTCCTCACATGTTGTTGTTTCTTTGCTGGTTTTAAACCCATAAAGTGTTTTTTTTTTCTTTCTTTTTTTTGACAGAATCAGGGCACACACAGACACACACAAACACACAAACACACACAGACACAGAGACACAGACACAGACACACACACACACACAAACACACACAGACACAGACACACACACAGTCTCAGTAACCTTCTTCAGCAGATAAATATTGTACCGTGAGATGAAGGTGGTGAAGTTTCAGAGAGTGTAAAAAACATGAGCGACTGCAAACACAAACACTGACCCCGAGTGATGACACACACACACACACACACACACACACAGAAACACACACACACACACACACAGACACACACACACACACACACACACACACAGACACACACAGCCCTGTTGCGTGACAGACTCTGACATGTTTCTCTCGCTAGAGTAGTTCACTCATTCCAGGAAAAGCAATGTTCACGTTTCATCTCTTCCTCTTTCCCCTCTTCACCTCTCTCCCTCTCTCCTCCTCCTCCTCCTCTCCTCTCTCACCTCTCCTCCTCTTCTCTTCTCTCATCTTTCCTCTCTTCTGCTCCTCTTCCTCATCCTTTCCTCCAGTTCTCTTCCTTTCTTCTACTCCTCTTCCTCCTCCTCCTCTCCTCCCTTTCTCCTCCTTTCTTCTTCCTCCTCCTCCTCTTTCCTTTCACCTCTTCTCTTTTACTCCTCCTTTCCTCCCCTTCTCCTCCTCTCTTCTACTCCTCCTCTCCTCCATTTCTCTTCCTTTCTTCTACTCCTCTTCCTCCTCCTCTCTTCTACTCCTCCCCTTCTCCCCCTCTCTTCTATTCCTCTTCCGCCTCCTCTCCTCCATTTCTCTTACTTTCTTCTACTCCTCCTCTTCTCCCCTCTCTTCTATTCCTCTTCTGCCTCTCCTCCCTTTCTACTCCTCTTCCTCCTGCTCCTCTCTTTCATTTCTCCTCTTCTCTTCTGCTCCTCCCCTCCTCCCCTTCTGCTCCTCTCTTCTACTCCTCTTCCTCCTCCTCTCTTCTATTCCTTCTCTCTCTCCTCTTCTTCCTCCTTCCTCCTCTTTTCTCTATTTTCTTCCTTTCCTCTCTCCTCCTGGCCTCCTCTTCTCTTTCATATTTCCTCTCTTCCACCTTTCTTCCTCCTCCTCCTCCTCCTCTTCCTCCTCCTCCTCCTCCTCCCCCTCTCCTGTCTTCCTCCCTCTCTCCGTCTTCATGACAGATGTCCCTCGGGGGCTTCCGTAGTCCTGACAGCTCAGAGATCCTTCACTGACCCACAGGAGTTTATGGCAAATACAGCAGCACTCTGAACACACAGAAACTCTGTGTGTGTGTGTGTCTGTGTGTGTGTGTGTGTGTGTGTGTGTGTGTGTGTGTGTGTGTGTGTGTGTGTGTGTGTGTGTGTTGAGCACTTCAGCACATGTGCCCTTTTTTTTTTTTTTTTTTTTCTTTCCTCTGGAGTTTTATCTCCAACAGAGAGAGAGAGAGGTTAATATAACATTTGTGTGTGTGCGTGTGAAAAGCAGCACACAGACACACACTCGGGGGGAGGAGGTGGTGGTGGTTGCGTGCCCTCTCCCTCTCCGTCCGTCTCCTTCTCACGCTACCTCTCCCCCTCGGAGGAGGAGGAGGAAGAGGAGGAGGAGGAGGCGCTTCGCGTGACACGAGCCGACGATCGATCGGCTCTAGAACATCAGACAACACAACAACACACGAGGAGAGGACGGATCACTGACTCCTCAATTCTTCTCCTCCTCCTTCTTTTCCTTTTCCTTCTCCTCCTCCTCCTCCTCCTCTTTCTTCTTCCTCTCTATCTTCATCCTCTCTCCTCTTCCTCCTTCTTTTCTCTCTTCTTACTCTTCTTGCGTTCACACCAAAAGCGTCCAAAGTGTCAAAACGCCGGAAGTCGATTCATTTTCAGTGAGAGCCCGACTGGCGTCACCGCGCTTCCAAAGCTTCACCAGAGGAGAAGTTGAGCCATGGTTAAAGGGATAGTTCACAATTGAAATTGAAATTTCCCTCATCCTCTCCTCCCCCTCATGTGGACTAAGGGCTGGGAGAAGTTTCAGAGTCCTCCGTGGCTTCTCTGAGTTACAGGGGGTCTCGGCGTAGCAGTGCATGTCCATATAACGGTTGCAAATGGATACCAACTGTCTTCGTAACAAAAAGACACACCAAAAAACAACCAAATACCTCCATGCTGCTCGTATGTAATGTCCGTCTTGTATTGAAGCCCCGAAATGCGAAATTGTCCCGAAAAATATTAAATAAGTCTATATTTCAAGCTTGTTTGTAGCGGAAGCTCCTCGAAGCTCCTCTTCCCAGTTCGTCCAAATTTGACGAACTGGGAAGAGGAGCTTCGAGGAGCTTCTGCACTGCCCACCCAAAATGCTTTGCAGGGGAATCAGCAACGGTTTGATGTGTTGCATAGCATCAGGATGCTTTTTACAGTTGCTATGACGCAGGACTGATGGGAGCGCTCACCTTTTCTTCTCTGGATACTCCAAACAATGGGATAAATCAGAGAAAAAGACTGTACCCCAGTCCTCAGCAGCCCATTCTCTGGACCTTCTGCAGAACATCAGTCTGTTCTGATGTTTTCCCTCCTGGAGAGAAGTGGCTTCTCTTTGCTGCTCGTAGTCTCTTGTTGATGACCGATAAGACTACACAGATGATAAATAACCTTATCCACCGCTCCATGGATTGATTTCTCACCGGCTTCTTTGTTGTTGGAAACAAATGCACATGGAGGAGAGGAGGGTTAGAGACACAGAGGAGGAGACACCACACCTGGAGAGTTCAACTCCTCTGACCACTCGTCATAACATTTTGGATTATGCAAACTGCAAATCATAAAAATTGAGCAGTCCAACAGGTTGCGGGACAGGTTTGACCTGTGAAGACAGTAATTTACAAAGGTCAAAGTCGGTCATTTGCATTTGAACGCATCAGAGAACGAAGCTTCTCCTTCTCACATCGCTGTCCTAGTGTTTCATGTCTCAGTGTGTTTAAACTCTGATGTGTTGACTGGCAGCTCTGTGATGTGTTTTATATAGATTGTAAATACTGTATATTATTATATAGGATGAGGATGACGACGTCTGAGGAAAAACTAAAGTGAGGAGGAGGAGGAGGAGGAACAGGTCAGAAGAGTCTGTGGTTCCCATCTGTGTGTTGTGCTGCTGTGCTAAATGCACACGAGGCGTTCACTGCACACTGCTGCCTCTCTGGGGAATACACACCGAGAGTGGGAATTTTCCACTTTGGAAATAAACTGTTGGACTCTCTCGTACCCACACAGATGCTTCCTGCAGGTTTAATGCATTCACACACACACACACACATACATACGCACACACAATGCAAGAACTCAAATCTCATTCTACTTAAAATAAGGGACATCATATTAAAACGTTGCTTGTTTTTAGACAGTTTTTCCTTCTTTCAAGCAGATTTTCACTTGAAATAAGTAGAAAAATCTGATAGTGGAGCAAGTTTTTCTTCTTTATTACAAACACAAAAAAAACTTGCTTTCACTGGCAGATTTTTCTACTTATTTGAAGTGAAAATTTGTTTGAAACAAGGGGAAATTATCTAAAAACAAGTCAATTTTTAGGTGATGAGTCTTATTTTAAGTGGAAAGAGATTAGTTTTGACTAGAAATGAGACATTTTGACAAGAAGTAAGACAAATATTCTTGAGTTTTTGCAGTGCACAGACACACAATTACTTGAATTAATAAACCTGCCTCTCTCTTTGTCTGGACTTATGTTCTCTCTGAATCCCTAGCTGCGCTCTAATGCACTTTAACCAAAGCTCGGTTTCGTAACGTGGCCTAAGCCGACCCCCCACCCCCCCCCACACACACACACACCCCGGACCCCCCACCAACCCTCCCCGTGCTTTTACGCTCCGCACTCTCATGCACTTTACATTACTAAAAGCATCGGCTAAATAGGATTCAGCGTGTCCGCCGCCGCGTTTTCTGCTCCTGTATAAGCTGCGCCGGCTTTTAGCTGTGTCAGCTGTCTGTGTGTGTGTGTGTGTGTGTGTGTCTGTGTATGTGTGTGTGTTTATGTGTGTGTGTGTGTGTGTAGGTACATTATTATATACAGTGTGGTGCGAGTGCATGAGTGTAAACAGAGGGAGAGTGAGAGGCAGAGATCAGAGCTGCAGCGATGCTACGCTACGCTACGCTAAGCTGATTAAAGGTTCACACTCGGGGTCAAGTCGAGCAGCCACTCAGTGTCCTCGGCTGAACCGCGGCCAGACCAGACCAGACCAGACCAGTCGGGACCGGCTTTAATTAATCATCTCTGCCTGTTGGACCCGTCACCACAGCTCCAGTGGTCGACGACACCGGGGAATTTCTAGGATTTTCCATACTCATAAATGTAACCAGGATTTTTTTCATAAAAATCTGACTATATACTACAGGAAAATAAATCTGGTGGACTCAAATGTGGAATACGTGTAATTCACTTTTACAATGCAACACTGTGTTTCTCAACAAATTTTACATCATTTGTCACATAATTTGGAAAAAAAAGTGTTTTTTTTCAGGATATGTCCTGCTCAGCATTGCCAAATGAATTCAGATTTGAAATGAAAATATATATGTATTTGAAAATATACACCAAAAAAACTATTTTAATTTACTTTACTTTATTAAATCCACTGTAGGTGGATAAAATATTTAAATGTATCATTCTTTTGTGGTTACACCATTTGACATTTTCAGGGCAATTAGTCTCAAATTTAATTTCAAATGACATAAAAGCAACATGAATATACTGTTATATTTACATTTTAACACATCTGATGCATGTTTTTAAGACAAATTTTAAAGATATTTCTGAATTGCACGTCTTGCCATCCCATTATCATCGTACTGTTCTGTTTGCAGTAATTAGTTGTGATACTAGTTACATTACTAGTTATTCTATTTGGGCTAAAAGTGTGGGTGAGAGGAGCGGCAGTGGTAACGTAGTCTATAGTTACCTGGGCTTCAGTAACTATTATCTAATGACTAGAATGTATAACGCGTTACATTACTCTGTTACTAAAGTAATCAAATTACAGTAACACATTACCAAATAAGGCGTATTACTACCCAACGCTTCACATAACAACCAGACTGGGCTGTTGTTGTTGTTGTTGTGTGAGTGACAGCAGAGTGGAGCTTCCACAGGATTAAAGTTTATTGATGGTTTTTCATCACAACTCATCGATCGACTCAAAACCAGCAGAGTGTGACTGTGTGTGTGTGTGTGTGTGTGTGTGTGTGTGTGTGTGTGTGTAGCACTCTGCTGTTAATGCGCTGCCATATCTCCTCCTGACCTCAGGTCCATCAAACAGTGACGAGCTCCAGTAGAGCTCTTCCTCCTCTTCTTCCTCTTCCTCCTCCTCCTCCTCTTCTTCTTCCTTCTCCTCCTCCTTTTCCTCTTTCCCCTCCTCCTCCTTCTTTTCCTTCTCCTCTTCTTCCTCTTCCTCCTTCTCTTCCTCCTCTTTTTTTAAGTCAATCTTATTTTCAGACCTGTGACGTCACATCTCTGATTTTCTCCACAAGTTCAACCGTCGTTCTGTTTCTGCTCTCGACCAATCACAGCTCAGATCCAGGATCTAACCTGCTGACTCCTGCTAGCATCATTAGCATCAGCTGCTAATGTGAATATGAAACATAATCATAAACATTCAGGTCCAGACATATTTTATTAATCCACTCTCTGTTCAAACAATAATAAAAACCTCCATATCAGCATCAATCGATCTGATTGGTCCATTCGGGACGTCCCATTACCCATCATCCCTTTTTTCTCCAATCTGGACCTCACTCAGACCCATTTATAGTTTGGACTCGATGAGTTTTTTTGAAGATGATGATGATTTCCTCTGTGTGTGTGTGTGTGTGTGTGTGTGTGTGTGTGTGTGTGTGTGTGTGTGTGTGTGTGTGTGTGTGTGTGTGTGTGTGCGTGTGTGTGTGTGTGTGTGTGTGCAGCACGAGGCAGACGGGGTAATGACTCTCTCTAATAGGGCTTAGTTCATCTGTCCAGAGAACATGAAGCCGTCTGCTCCTTTTGTCTGAGCTGCACCGCCTCATCACCGGGCCTCCTGGTCAACGAGGGGTTAACCCATAAAGAAAGAGAGATGGAGAGATGGAGCGAGGGAGGAGGGGGGTGGAGATAGAGAGACAGGCGGAGGTCTGTGTCCGTCATCCAGACGGACAGATAACATCACGGTGAGGATGAAGAAGAAGAAGCTGAAGTTAACGAGCGTTCAGCTCCGACCCTGAGGAGAGGAAACGGCGCTCGGAGAGAGGGAGGACAAATTAGCTACAGACAGAGAGATAGAAGGATGGATGGATGGAGGGAGGGAGGGAGAGGAGGAACGAGAGGAGAGAGACGAGTGTGACAATGATGTTGAACTCTAACCCTGAGGGGTAATGATGCTGCAGGAGGAGGATGAAACGAAAGGATGAGAAAGGAAAGGAAATGAGAGGGAACATGAGGAATGGAAGGAAACGAGGAAAGGGAAGGAAGGAAGGAAGGGAAGGAAACAAGAGGGAGAGCTAAGGAAGGAGAAGGAAAGAGAGAAAGAGAGGAGAAACATCAGGAACAGAGAAGGAGGAAAAGAAGCAAAGGGAAGTAAAAAGGGTGGATGGAAGGAAGGAAGGGAGGAAGGAAGGAAGGAAGGAAAGTAAGGTGGAGGAAAGAGAGAAAGAGAGGAGAAACATCAGGAACAGAAAAGGAGGAAAGGAAGCAAAGGGAATTAAAAAGGGAGGAAGAGAATGAAAGAAGAGGTAGGGAAATGAGAGGGAACATGAGGAGTGGAAGGAAACGAGGAAAGGGAAGGAAGGAAGGAAGGAAGGAAGGAAGGAAGGAAGGAAGGAAGGAAGGAAGGAAGGAAGGAAAGGAAACAAGAGGGAGAGGTAAGGAAGGAGCAGGAAAGAGGGAATGAGAGGATACATCATGAATGGAAAAGGAGGAAAAGAAGCAAAGGGAAGTAAAAAGGGTGGATGGAAGGAAGGAAGGGAGGGAGGAAGGAAGGAAGGAAGGAAAGTAAGGTGGAGGAAAGAGAGAAAGAGAGGAGAAGGCAAAGGGAATTAAAAAGGGAGGAAGAGAATGAAAGAAGAGGTAGGGAAATGAGAGGGAACATGAGGAATGGAAGGAAACGAGGAAAGGGAAGGAAGGAAGGAAGGGAATGAAAGAAGAGGAGAGCAAAGGAAGGAGGAGGAAAGAGAGAAAGAGAGGAGAAACACCAGGAACAGAAAAGGAGGAAAAGAAGCATAGGGAAATAAAGAGGAAGGGAGGAAGGACGGGAAGGGAAGGAAACAAGAGGAGAGCAAAGGAAGGAAGAGGGAAGAGAAAAGGGGGAAAAGAAGCAAAGGGGATAAAGAAATTAAGGAAGGAAGGGGAAGAAAGAAGAGGAGAGCAAAGGAGACTAGATGAGATGACAGGAAAGAGAGGAGGAGGAGGAGAAGATAAGAAGAATGATGAAGAAAATAAAAGGAAACATCAGAAATGGAAAAGGAGGAAAGAGAAATAAAAAAAAACTGGAAGAGAGCAAAATAAAAGAGAAGAAAGGAAGGGAAAGAAGTAAAGAGGAAAGGAAACATGAAGCAAAGAGAGGAGGAAAGAAGGGAATAAAAAAGTAAAGACAAGAAGGAAAAGAGGCAAATGAAAATTAAAAGGGGGGAAGAAAGAAAAAGAAACAGAAAAAAAGTAGGAACAAGAGGAAGGGAGGAGGAGAGGAAATAAAAGGACAGGATGAGAAACGAGGAAGAGAAAGAGATGAAGAAGAGAGAGAGAAGGAGGAAGTTGATGGAGTCGACCTTTGACCTCGGCTGCAGCTCCAAGGCCGAAGAGAGAGAGAGAGAGAGAGAGAGAAAGAGGAGGTGATGAAATGAGAGAGAAGGAGTGAGTCTGTTGCCGATGGAGACAGAGATGATGATGAGGTTGAACTGTAACCCCGGCGACGCCACCGCCGCCGTCGCCACGGCAGCTAACGGATTAGCCTCCGTGCTAACTAGCAGAGTGTGAGTCACAGGGGAGTCGTCAGACACACACACACACACACACACACACACACACACACACACACACACACACACACAACAACACACACACACACACACACACAACAACACACACACACACACACACACACACACACACAACAACACACACACACACACACACACACACACACAACAACACACACACGTCCTAATAATAACGCTCCAGCTGTGGATTTTTTTTGTTGTCTCAGATCAATTTCCCATTTAAAGGGATAGTTCAACATTTTGTCAATTTGGCCCATTGCCATAACCCCTATAGTCATAGCAGTAGGTTCGTTACCTTTAATTGTCGGTGCAAGCTATTTTTAGAACGGCGGAGCAGAGCCGTGAGCTGCTCAGAGCTACGCTACGGAGGCTCATTATGGGATTTCTTGGTTTCCCTCATCAAACTCATCAAATACACAATCCAACAACTCCACAACGCTCTGGTGGACAAGTTGTGAGCTGCACATTCACCACGCTATGAGATAATAACACAACGTTACCAGACAGAGGGAAATACAGAGACTGTTGATGAAAAACTGTCCCTGAAGGCAACGTGCATCAGTGGTTTTGCATGAATTTCCCTCTAAGTAGCACAGCTACGATCATAGACTGAAATTATTAATTTCAGACATGATGTTGATCAAAATACGACTTTTATCGATCTATAAATTGCATCATCATTCAGCGAATCTGCAAGTCCGGTCTCTTCTCCTCTGTGTTGCTAACCCTCCTCTGGTCACGTTTTTGTTTTCAATAAAGCCTTTGATAATCAATCAGTGGATCGATGGATTATCACATGTGTTACCATGTGTGTATTTGTGTAGTTGTATCTGTCACAAACAAGAGATTACGGTTTACGTTCCTGATTGGACGGAGGAGGTGGGGTCTTAAAAGTTGTGCAATTCGAAAAAAACGTTCTATGTTCGTTGCCCCTGCTATTTTGTATTGTCTTGTATGTTTCTGTTTTGTTTTGTTTGTCTTTTATTCTTGTTATCACCACGTGTGTCTTGTATGACGGAGTATTAGGGCCACACAGATAATATTACAATAAAGTCATAAATTTACTAGAATAAAGTCGCACATTTCCTACGAGAAAAAAGTCACAACATTACGAGAGTTCGTGATTTTTTTATTTGTCAATGTGGCCCTAATACTCCGTCGTAGTCTCGTGTCATTTGTCTTTACACAATAAAAAAAAGGGAAGATAATGGTCATCTCAGTGTGTGTGTGTGTGTGTGTGCACGCTGTTTCCAGCTATAGAGGGTTTTTTTTTTCTCCGATCCGATCAATTTCTCATTTAAATCAGACCTGAGACCAGTGTGTGTGTGTGTGTGTGTGTGTGTGTGTGTGCAGTAAAATGACAGCAGCAGCAGGATGAAGATAAAGTCTCAACATGGTGCTAATGACGACTCAGCAGCTGCTTTGACCTCTTTGTGGCACTGATCGCTCCTCATACAAACCACACCTCTTTTCCTCTTCCCCCTCTCTCTCCCTCTCTACCCCCCCCCCCCCCTGCCCCCCCCCCCCTCTCCTCCTCTCTGGTCCATTAAGCTCGCTGCCTCCTGCTGAGCTCTGAAGTCGTTGCGTGCCGTGACACCGTCCCTCGCACCAGGAGGCCGAAAAAACTTCTAAAGACAAACTCATGTTTTTAGGGGAAAGAGGAGGAGGATGAGTGTGTGTGTGTGTGTGTGTGTGTGTGTGTGTCTGTGTCTGTGTCTGTGTGTGTGTGTGTGTGTGTGTGTGTGTGTGTGTTGAAGTCACTTACAGTCACTCAGATGTCTGTGATTACAGAGCGTTTTGCTGTGTCATCCTCTGAAGAACGAGCTGCAGCTGCTTTTCATCTCGTCTGCAGCTGCACCTGTTTAGAGCTGCAGCTGATCTCAGTTCAGTTTGACACGGACGCAACAGAACAGAAGTGTTGTGTTGTTGTTGTTGCCACTGTAAAATCTCCCATGATCCTCTGCAGGTGCTGACCTTTAACCTTTAGTTTCTTGTCCGTGCTACGTATTTGGATGTTCTGTGATTGGCTGCTTCCTATCATGATGCATCCTGCAGAGTCGACCTGTCTCCTTCAGTTTCGACCGATAAAACTGCAACAACGATGTGATGTTAGTGAACGTCACAAACAGCAGATCAGTGGGTCACTTTAAAGAGGAACTCTGCAGGATTTCCACCTTAACTCAGCTCCATTTCCACCTTAATGAAGAAGCTATAGTGCTGGTTAAATAAATGACTTGTAACTTATTCTAATGTTTGAGAGAGAGAGAGGGAGAGTTAATCTTCTTCTTTGAGTTTCTTTTTGTTAGTATATGTCGGTCATCCGGGCCCAGTCTTAAAGGGATAGTTCAACTTTTTTGCAAATTTGCCTATCACCATGATCCCTATAGTCATAGCAGTAGGTTCGTTACCTTTAATTGTCGGTGCAGGCTATTTTTAGAACGGCGGAGCAGAGATGTGAGCTCTGCATAACGCGTGGTATGTTTTTATTTTTGCCTTTCCCTCATCAAACTCATCAAATACACAATCCAACAACTCCACAACGCTCTGGTGGACAAGTTGTGACCTGCACATTCACCACGCTATGAGATAATAACACAACGTTACCACACAGAGTTGTTTTAGAGTCGCTGTGTCGACGACTAGTTTCCTGTTTCCCTTCAGACTTCTGGATCCTTCTTCACAGTCAAGTGGACGTTTTAAATCCTGTGTGTTTATGTCGAGCTGCTTCACCACAGACAAAAGAAACACACACAACCTCCACCTCCTCCTCCTCCTCCTCCTCCTCCTCCTCCTCCTCCTCTCTTCCTCTATAATAGGATTTCCCTCCATTAGATCTTTTATCGTGACCTCCATGCATGTTGAGGAGGGAGAGATGAGCCGAGGTGTATTGATGCACGGAGCTGATAGGGAATCAATAGGCCTATGAAACGGACAATCAGGCAGCGAGGAGGAGGAGGAGGAGGAGGTGGGGGGGGGTTACTACCTCTGTCTGTCTCACTGCAGTGTCACAATGTATATGTCCTGATTAAAATGTAAATGCAGCTGTAGGTTCCTTGGAAAAACTAATTAAAAAGACTGAAAGTTTAAATAGAGAATAAGATCCTTTCAGAATAAAACACCCAAGCGTCGTTTTATGTTCAGTTTCCCTTTCAGAATAAAACACCCCAAGTATACACCAAGTCGGCAACCAAGGAAACGTCACTTCCGGTCAGAGCCGTGGGGGAAAACAAACCGATTCCCCTATAGACATACGTGTAAAAACGCAGCATTTTAAACCTTTGTCTAACGCTTGTCCACTGTCATGTCTTAGTTTGAATCACTTGTATCTGCTGACAAAGAGCTAGATATTAAAAAACTCATCACGATCCGGGTCCATTGTTGTCCGTACATTTTAAAATATTGGGTCTTTCACAGTCAGTCACATCTCGCCTACAGTCGGTAACCAAGGATACGTCACTTCCGGTCAGAGCTGTTACACGGTTGGGTAAAGATATAAAAGTTCAGGTTGTGGTTTTTCAATTTATTTGCAGTGCAAAATGGTACAAAACAACTCTGAGGCATCGTTTCCGAGTGTCTAGAGCCGCCAGCGACGACCAAGGGAACGCCACCTAAACGTCAGACAAACAGTTCCTCCATAGACAGACGGATGTGACTGACTGTGAAAGAGCCAATATTTTAAAATGTACGGACAACAATCCACAATTGTTACATTTCATCAATGAGACGAGCATTTATCTCCTAAAAAGAATGTAACTACGCGGCGGTAAACCTTTAAAACCCTGCGGGTAAGTTAATTAGCGGTCGTCTTTTCTACCGGGACGAGGTCGGGAGGTTGGCCGGCTGACAAGCTCTCCGGACGGGGTGGTGTCTCCGTGACGAGCCGTTGATCTGCTCCACAGACGGAGGCTCCAACGTGGAGCTTCACTTCTCCGAAAAACATCGGAGCAAACGTCTAAACAGCCTCATGTGGATAAACCGACCGCACATTGGAGATCTAAACAGCTACTTTCTCGCATGAAAAAATATTAAAACTTAACAAAATGACGTAATAACAGCGCTACAGTGAGAAATAAAACAGCTGCCGGTTGCCGCAAGATGCATTCTGGGAAACTTGCCATAGCCCTCGGTCTGTAGTGTGCCCCTGAAAAATCTCCGTTTCGAGGGCGAGATAGCCAGACCACTTCCCCCTAACCCTCGTCTGAACCAGAATTGGGACACTACCACTTCACGTGAACGCGCAAAACGAAGGGTTAGGGCTAAGGGGAGAATCGGAATTCGGCCTAAGACATGACAGCGGACAAGCGTTAGACAAAGGTTTAAAATGCAGCGTTTTCACACGTACTGTATGTCTATGGGGGAATCGGTTTGTTTTCCCCCACGGCTCTGACCGGAAGTGACGTTTCCTTGGTTGCCGACTCGGTGTATTGTTTTATGTTCAGTTTCCCTTTCAGAATAAAAGCATCAGTTTCTGTTCAAAACACAAAACCTTTATGTTTATATTTAAGATTAATGTGCATTTGAGTTAACACACTTCTTACTTGTTATTGGGGTTTTTTTTGTCCAGAGCTTCCAGATGAATCCCCGTGAAGCCCATGAGCTGCAGCTGAGAGCTCAGGAACCTGCTGTGTTCAAGGTCAAAGGTGAACCTTCAAGTTCAATAATCTGTATTTAAAAGGAGAAAGAGACGTGACAGAGGGGGTTTAAAGATTTTCTTTTTTTCTTTTTGGGAGGGGGGGTGTAGTAACACACACACACACACGCACACACACACACAATTACAGATACACACAGATCTCTCCCTGTGACCTCTTGACCTCTGAGACAATGGCCTGGTGGCGTCTCCTCCTGCTCCGTGACACAATTACTGCCATCTGGACACAATGACACACACACACACACACACACACATGTACACAAACACACACACATGCACACATGTACACAAACACACACACATGCACACACACACACACACAAAAACACACAAATACACACACTTTATGCAATTTATACATGTGTGTGATGTGCAAACCCATAAATGTACTGAATATATATGGACGGGTAAAGAATTCATCCCTGCACGTGTGTATTTGTGTGTGCGTGTGTGTGTTCATGCATGTGTGTGTGTGTGTGTGTGTGTGTGTGTGTGTGTGTGTGCAGGTTTAGTGCAGGTGCTGACTCAGCTGTTTTTACTCTCTCATATAAAACACTCCTCCACCCGGTGCCATTAATTTCCCTCCTGCACGGCTTCTTCCTCTGCTCTTTCTGTTTATTTAAATCACACACACACACACACACACACACACACTCAGCTGTGTTACCGACTCCATAGATCTCGTTGCACCGGACACTCTGGTCTGTCTTCAGCCCGTTGTCATGGTTACTTACTGTTGTCGGTGTTGTATTTCCTCCAGCCCAGAAACACCATGATGTCATGATGATGATGACATTTCAACTATCTATCTATGTAACTACCTCTTCCTTCCTTCTCCACCTCCTCTTCCTCCTCTCCTTCCTCCTCTTCCTCCTCCTCCTCCTCTTCCTTCCTTCTCCACCTCCTTCCTCCTCTCTTCTCTTCCTCCTCCTCCTCTTCTTCCTCCTCTCTCCTCCTCCTCCTCCTCTTCTTCCTCCTCTCCTTCCTCCTCTTCCTCCTCTCTTCTCTTCCTCCTCCTCCTCTTCTTCCTCCTCTTCCTTCCTTCTCCACCTCCTTCCTCCTCTCTCCTCCTCTCTTCAGTCTTTCTTCCTCCCTCCTCTTCCTCCTTCCTCCTCCTTCTCCTCCTCTTCCTCTCTCCTCCTCCTCCTCTCTCCTCCTCCTCCTTCCCCCTGCAGACTTCTCCTCCTCCACATTCCGTATTTTCTTTCCATTTCCTGTCTGAGCTCCAGACTCAGATCTGTGTGAGTGTAATCGAATTGTGATGCTCAGCACCGTGTGTGTGTGTGTCTGTGTGTGTGTGTGTGTGTGTGAGTCAAGTGTTCAGATTTACATTATTGACCTCGTCTCCATTGTTTCTGAGAGAGAGAGAGAGAGAGAGAGAGAGATGTAGTAAATGACTGCTGCTGTCCAGTCAGAATGGACCTGCCAATCAGATTCACCATGATGTCACTGGTTATAGGATCTGATGATGCAGCTTCATTACATTAAAACATTGTTATTTATTTACTTATTGACGATGATGAGAAGATGTAAAAAAAAAAAAAAAAACATTTCAGTAGGAGGGTTTACGTGGACACTTTTTCCTCTTTCTGACTGAATTTCTTTTTCTGAATGAGTGTTTCAGGTTTTAACTGTTTACATTCTGATCCTGAGATGCTGTATTTATTCAGAACAGACGTTTTACAGACGTGTGACACGCTGAGTGTTGTTAACGGGCCGGTCCGACCAGAACAACCCAGCAGGACCAAGCTGGTTCAGACCAAAAATCATATAGAAATGACTCGGCTCATTTCTCCTCTTTTTTTTTGGCCGAGTCTGGTCGGGTTCAGGCCGAGAATTAATGCTAGTGAGCCGCGTCAAGTCCGGGCTTCAACACCCGCTGGTCCGGTCCAGTTGGATATTAAACTCTGATCAAATATGGAGGTCTGTGGTCTGATCAGATCAGTGGTTGTTCATAGTTTTGACTCTTTCATTCAAACATTTGCAAGTAAAGAAACATCGCTTCACATTTACGTCGACACGGAGCAGAAAGAACAGAACCAGACGACAAACATTCAGTTTCACTTTCTTTGGGTTTAAGAAAAGGTTTATTCCACCTCTCTTTGTCCAACTAACACCAGCACTTGAACAGGGGGGGTCAGAGTCAGATACACTAGGTGTTTTTCCATTAACCCAAATGTGAAAAACCTAAATATCACAATAACAAACAGGTAATGGAAACACCTACGTTTATGAAAAACCTCTCAGATATCGACTAAACATTTTAACGCTCTCATGAGGACGTTTTTTTTCAGACGCGTCGATATCAAAGTGTGATGGAAACACTTGTTTCTCATCTCCAGGTCTGATCCCGTCGGCCATGTTTTTCTGTTTCTCTTCTCTCTACGTCTGGTTTGAGTCGTCCCGTCCCGTCGACCGTTTCCACCCAACTGGGTTATTTTAATAAAACTTTGTCGTGCGAGGTCCAATCATTCATCTCAGGCGGTGTTACACAATAACACGTCCCTGTGAATAACCAAACAATAGTTCCTCCTGTTGCAGTCGCCACACTAGACTTTACCAGAGTTACGACTCATTCACAAAAAACTCCTTCGGTGCCAGAAGATATTGGTACCACTTCGCATCTTTCAATTAAGTCCTCGTTACGTAATGAGAGCTCATCTAAACGAGGACGAAGTCTCCTCTCGTCAATATGTGAATATTCTCTAAAATCGGCTCCTTGTAGAATTTGAATCTGCGCTGCTCCTCAGTTTCATTTGTTTTTTTTTATTTCACCTGCAGAGTTTCACACAGACCTTTCTGAGGCTATAGGAGTCTCTCCATGTTTCTCCTTCTGCCACAGTAAAAAGGGATGTTTACAGTTTTTCATTGAATTACTATTTGATTATTCGAAAATCATTTATCATCCCTAAAACATAAAATACTAAAAGGCTGAGGAGTTGTGATGTTGTTGAGAAATAAATATTCAAAATTCTGAATTTTTACTATTTCTTTTATAGTCAAAATTATCTCTAATTACCACACATACACAGGAAAAATACGGGAAAAAGGCACAGAGTATCAGTACCGTTTAGATTCAAATGTGAAAGGTTCCCGTCCCTAGAAACACCTGCAAATATCAATTGTACTTAGGGTTGCAAAAGGGTGGAAATTTTCCAGTAAATTTCCGGAATATTTCCAGAAACTTTCCATGGGAAGTTAAACTGGGGAATTTTAGAAATATTCCAAATTGGAAACTGTATCATATCCAAACATAAATGCAAATATTTTGTTTTGTCATAAACAGACATCCATGCAAAATAATTAACAATTACCTGATTTATTTGTGAGTAGAACTTTATCAACTTTTAATTATTGTATGAACAATCAATTATTTTACTGAATAACAAAAACATGATGAATGTTGAGTCAAATATTTCTCCCCCCAAATAAAAAAGTAAGCAGTGTGCTGTGTGCATGTGATTGAGGAATAGCCTAGATATTCAAGTGTACTTGCATTAAATCTGGTTGTTTTAGCCAAGATTATGCTACAATATTGTAAATTTCAGATTTATTCCCATTTATTCCCATATTTAATCCCCACGGATTCCCGTTAATTTCCATATATTCCCATAAATTCCCATGGAAAGTTTCCAACTTTGAAAATTCCCGTAATTTTGCAACCCTGTACGGTTTCGAAAATTTCTGAAATGTCCCTTTTATTATTCTGTGAAAACCTGCGATGGACAAAAACACTGAACACTGATCCGTCTGTGTGTGAACTGAAGCTCCATCTGTGATGAGCTCTCTCTCACTGTCCGGCCTATTGTTATAGCACTCACACACACACACACACACACACACACACACACACAGAGAGACACACACACACACACACACACACACAGAGACACACACACACACATATATACGCACACACTTCCCATGGACATCGAGGGCACAAGGTCGAGACTCGGGCGGACATAAATCTGTAGCTTCACCATCCATCCCACGACCCCCCCACCCCCCACCCCCCTATCTACAACACACACACACACACACACACACACACACACACACACACAGACACACACACACACACCGGTCTAACAATAGCCCCTCTCCTCCATCTGGGGGTAAGTAATGATGATGGTGAATGGAGCTGCGTCCAGGAGATAAGAACAATATAGTTATAGCAATATGGGGGGGAATTACCCTTTATCTGTGTCATGGCTTATACCCACCGTGTGTGTGTGTGTGTGTGTGTGTGTGTGTGTGTGTGTCATACTCTTAATTATTAATGCCCGAGCCGTCACCGTTTCTCCTCATTCATCTCCCCCCCCACCCTCTGTGTCTCACCTCCATCCCATAATATCACTGCTTTTGTTCTCTCTCTCCTCTGTTGCCTGGTGTTGTGTTGTGTTGTGTTGTGTTGTGTTGTGTTGTGTTGTTCGTCCTCCAGCTCCTATTGTTCTCTAACATCTTCCTCTTCTTCTCTTCCTTCTTCTCCTCCTCTCTCCTCCTCCTTCTTCATCTCCCTTTTCTCATTCTTCTCTTTCTTTTTCTTCTCCTTTTTCTCCTTCTCCTTCTCTATCTTCCTCCTCTCTCCTCTCCCTCCTCCTCTCCTTCTTTTCCTTCTCTCTCCTCTTCCTCCTCCTTCTCTTCCTCCTCTCTCCTCTTCCTCCTTCTTCTCTTCCTTCTCTCTCCTCTTCCTCCTCCTCCTCTCTCTTCTTCCTCCTCCTTCTTCTCCTCCTCTTCCTCTCTCTTCTTCCTCCTTCTCTTCCTCCTCTCTCCTCTTCCTTCTCCTCCTCTCTCCTCCTCTTCCTCCTCCTTCTTCTCTTCCTCCTCTCTCCTCTTCCTCCTCCTCCTCTTCCTCCTCTCTCCTCTTCCTCCTCCTCTTCCTCCTCTCTCCTCTTCCTTCTCCTCCTCTTCCTCCTCTCTCCTCTTCCTCCTTCTTTTCTTCCTCCTCTCTCCTCTTCCTCCTCTCTCCTCCTCTTCCTCCTCCTTCTTCTCTTCCTCCTCTCTGCTCTTCCTCCTCCTTCTCTTCCTTCTCTCTCCTCTTCCTTCTCCTTCTCTTCCTCCTCTCTCCTCCTTCTCCTCTTCCTCCCTGCGGTCTTCTCCTCCTCTCTCCTCTCTCCTCTTCCTCCTCCTGATCTCCTTCTTCATTATTTACCTTCTCCACTGTTTTCAGCTCCACTTGCATGTTGCTTTTTCTTGATGTTGGCGATGTTGTAGAGTCTGGTCTTGGTCAGATCTCTTTGTTAAAGGGATAGTTCACCCAAAATTGAAATCTCCCTCATTATCTCCTCCCCCTCATGTGGACTAAGGGCTGGGAGAAGTTTCAGAGTCCTCCGTGGCTTCTCTGAGTTACAGGGGGTCTCGGCGTAGCAGTGCATGTCCATATGACGGTTGCAAATGGATACCAACTGTCTTCGTAACAAAAAGACACACCAAAAAACATCCAAATACCTCCATGCTGCTCGTATGTAATGTCCGTCTTGTATTGAAGCCCCGACATGAGAAATTGTCCCGAAAAAAATTAAATAAGTCTATATTTCAAGCTTGTTTTGTAGCAGAATCTTCTTGAAGCTCCTCTTCCCGGTTCGTCAAATTTGGACGAACTGGGAAGAGGAGCTTCTGCTGCAAACAAGCTTGAAATAGGCTGAAGCTGTTGTCATGTTGATTGACAGTGTTGCCATGTTGACGGGGAACCTGTGATGTCATGTCCTGTGACTTAAAGCAGAAGTAAGTGATCCGGTCGTTTTGGCTAATGCTGCGTTCCAGGCAGGCTTTTGAAATCGTTAATTACAGCTTCAAGTCACGACTTACGACTTTGTAGCGTTTCAGGCAACCCACTCGTGTTTCTCCGACCTGTTTTACCTGTGAAAGTCACTATAACGGCCACTCGTAACTTCTGACCCGTGAACTCGTACCAGATCGAACTGGTACGACTTCACGGTCGGAAAAATACGAGTTTCCTTGAACGCACCATAACAGTCCTCGTCGCTACGTCGCCACATTCACGGCGTTCCTTGGCTGCACACACAGCCCTGCATGCCGTTCTCTCTCCTCATTGGATAAAAACTGTAGGATACGATAAATGTTTTCTCCTCGACTCAGAGCAGAGCAGAGGGACTGAGAGGACTGCCCCTTTATGCCGTTCTCTCTCCTCATTGGATAAAGGTTGTAGGATACAAGGAAAGTTTTCTCCTGGGCTCAGAGCAGAGCAGAGTGACTGACAGACCCGTGTTTCAGACCAAACACTCTATAGAAGTGATTGCTGTCGGAAGATACAACTATTTAAGACTTATATTAACACAAATATATCACTTACTTCTGCTTTAAGTGTGAAATGGTGAAATGCCTTCAAGTCCTTTTAACTGGTTTTAAATATCTACTATCATGGCTTTAAAGGCCTGCACCTCCTGCTGCACCACCTTCACCTCCTGCAATCCCTTTACTTCCTGCACCTCCTGCCCGGCCTCCTCCAGCTGATCTAATCAGATTACACCCTGAGTCCTGCCTGAGTTCAGAGTTGTGACTCCTCCGTGCGGCCTCCTGTCAGATCTCTTCACGGCCGTCTGGACGGAGGAGCGGCGCCGGCTCAGAGCCTCCTCACGGCTCAGAGAGGAGCCACGAGGAGATCTGACAGGAGGAGCCACACTGCAAAAACTCAAAATCTGTCCAAGGATATTTGTCTCCTTTCTTGTCAAAATGTCTCATTTCTAGTCAAAACTAATCTCTTTCCACTTAAAATAAGACTCATCACCTAAAAATTAACTTGTTTTTAGTTCATTTTCATTTGTTTCAAACACATTTTCACTTGAAATAAGTAGAAAAATCTGCCAGTTAAAGCAAGTTTTTTGTGCTTGTAATAAGAAAGAAAAACTTGCTCCACTATCAGATTTTTCTACTTGAAAATCTGCTTGAAAGAAGTAAAAAGTGTCTAAAAACAAGCTGCTTTTTTAACGTGATGAGTCTTATTTTAAGTGAAAAGAGATTAGTTTTGACTAGAAATAAGACAAATATACTTAGTAAGATATTGAGTTTTTGCAGTGCACGGCCTCAACATGTCGACATGCAGCTGCAGCCTGATGCATGCTGGGACATGGAGTTTCAGAGCAGATTTGTGCTTTTACAGTTTTTTAATCCTCAACATACCTAAATGAAAGAGCTTAAAGCCCCCGGGGGGAGGGGGGTTACAGGAATACTCAGAACTAACTTCCTTTTCTCCTCATAACCACGTTAGTATCCGACTGAACTGAACTGAAATCCATTTTGGGGCCGAAACAACAAAAAGAGAGAGAGAGAGAGAACGGGTTCACAGCTTCACTTCTGAGAAATTTAATATCATATTCTCTTCAGATTAGTGTGTTGACAATTTCATTCAGCAATCGTTGCTTTGAGTGAGCATGTGTGTGTGAGTTGATGCTAGTGTGTTTGTGTGCGTGTTTGTACATGCAACTTAAGCTGAAGTTGTAACATTGTTGCATTTATCACTTTGGTTTTGCTTCACGCTGCCGTTTCTGAAGCAGCAAACTTTCTGAACAACGTCACACAGTTGAAACGGAGCTCGTTGATTGGACAGATTTGCAGGAGAACTCCCTCCCTCCTCCCGACCTGCAGAAACAAACAGCAAACATGTAGCAGCATGTTAAACCAGCTGTTTTATTTGATATACGCTACACACCACCGAACCACATTACCTACATAATTTTTTTTTTACTCATCAAATAACCGTGGCTCAACAAGCTGTTTAATATGAGCATCAGGTCAGGCAGCGAGGCAGAGAGCATTTTTTATTTTTTATTTTTCACAAATATTATTACATTACATCATTTAAAATAGTATGAACAATCATTATGATTGGGATGTGCAAAGGGGAGGTATGAAACCCCAAAGGACTTCTATGAAAACGTCACCCATGAAGAACATATTCAAAAACCACATTTGTTACAAGTAGAAGATGAGAAAATAGGAAATGATTAAATGATAATGAAAAATAAGTCGAAAAAAGTTAGTGATTATGAAGTGAAAATAGAAAAAAAAAGGAAAAATACATACAATAATTAATGCAAAACAATAATGATACATGTAATAATGAGAAGAAAAAAAACTGACAATAAATAAACAACGTAATTATAGGCTAGATGTCTTATTATGTTTGATGGTTTGACTGACGACTCTTACAATGAGAAAGCCGTGTTTCCATCAGCGCGTTTAGATGCATCTAGAAGTATCGCATCGGAATATTATGATGGAAACGCCGTAATTTGTGATTTGCACAAACTACAGCACGCTCACTAACACCAGGTTTTGGTTGATTTGAAAGAGATGGAAACAGTTTGTGTGTTCGAATTAAGTGTTACATAGCGCACTTTCACCCCAACTGCTCCCGGTGTTTGTGGTTCACTCACAAGACAACAACATGGCGGACATAACAACATAAAAACTTGTCGGTACTTTTAATGGAAACACACAGGATTCAGATTTCTTTAGATGGAAACGTGGCGACAGACTCTGAGTCCTGTGAACTTCTATACGCTCTGATTCACTGGACTCATTAAATCCATTTAATCAATACGCCACAGAAAATAGTTCCCTACAGCTGCACTCTCTCGTCCCATTGGCTACGAACCACAGTGACTTTATAAAAACATTTATATATGTTGTGTGTTCCTGTCGACAGCATCAAACTCTCACTCTCTGAAAGTGTGTCGTGTTTTTCAAGGTCAGTTCATCTGGAAGCACAGATGCTTCGACTGAGCTGCAGCATAAATGTCACAACACACACACACACACACACACACACACATATAACACACACACACACGCTGGTCACCAGTTGCGAGCAGCGTCTCCGCCCCGGGGCATGCAGCAGAGCTTTCACAGCTTTCATGCTACATTTCCACCAATCCTCCAAACCTCCACCACTAATCCATCATTTCGGACACACAAGTGCATACTTTGCAAATACACACACACACATACACACACACATACACACTTCACCCCCCCCCCCCTTCCCCAACACACACACACACACACACACACACACACACACACACACACACACACACACAAAGTGAAGCATGATCTCTCTGTTACTTATGTCCACATGCGTGTTGTTTCTGCCCGGTGGCCACTCACTGGTCCGGCTCTGCAGCTGCTGCACCTGATAAGACCTGCTACACACACACACACACACACACACACACACACACACACACACACACACACACACACACACACACACACACACACACACACGTTACAGTCCATTTCAAATCATGTGCGTCTAGATTAACACATCTTCCTGCTCGGTGCTCCGGGCTCAGAAACTCCAAACTCAGAGTGGATGAAGTGAAGAGGTGAATATTGATCTGTGTGTGTGTGTGTGTGTGTGTGCATGTGTGTGTGTGTGTGTGTGTGTGCAGGACGAGACACCAGGACGTGATGCATCCAAAATGAACTTTATTTAAACTGATGTTGTGTCAATAAACGGAGGGAAAAACAAACAAACACGGAGCGTCTGGAAAGTGAATTAATGAAGTAAATGAAAGAGAATTAACAGTAATTAGACAGAAAACAAGCATGTGTGTGTGTGTGTGTGTGGGGTGTTTGACACACACACACTGTGCATGGCGTCTCTCTGTGTAAAGCCTGATTAATACATGTTACAGCTGACCTCTCTAATCTTATTACACAATCTGCTCGTAGCACACACACACACACACACTGATGGACGAGCCGTTTGGATGAAATCCATTCATTGTTCTTAACGACTCAGACCGAAGCCACAAAATTCACTGACTCATATTTAACTTTGATTTCTTTTTTTCTTTTTTTTAAAGCAGACGACACAACTTTAAAATAAAACACACAAACATCTGTGAAACATGTGAAGGCAGCACCAATCATCACAGCTCAGATCTTTATTCTGTCTCGTCTCTCTGGACTCGACGTGAACGATCAGGAAACTTCAAGACGACTTCTCTGTTAGTGACATGTCACGGTACGGTGCGTTTAAAGGGATAGTTCAACATTTTGTCAAATTGGCCCATCGCCATAATCCCTATAGTCATAGTAGCAGGTTCGTTACCTTTAATTGTCGCTGCAAGCTATTTTTAGAACGGCGGAGCAGAGCCGTGAGCTGCTCAGAGCTACGCTACGGAGGCTCATTATGGGATTTCTTGGTTTCCCTCATCAAACTCATCAAATACACAATCCAACAACTCCACAACGCTCTGGTGGACAAGTTGTGAGCTGCACATTCACCACGCTATGAGATAATAACACAACGTTACCACACAGAGTTGTTGTAGAGGTAAATACAGGGTAAGTACAGAGACTGCTTGATGAAAAACTGTCCCTGAAGGCAACGCGCATCAGCGGTTTTCCATGTATTTCCCTCTAAAACAACTCTGTGTGGTAACACATTATTATCTCATAGCGTGGTGAATGTGCAGCTCACAACTTGTCCACCAGAGCATTGTGGAGTTGTTGGATTGTGTATTTGATGAGTTTGATGAGTTTGAAACCAAGAAATCCCATAATGAGCCTCCGTAGTGTAGCTCTGAGCAGCTCACGGCTCTGCTCCGCCGTTCTAAAAATAGCTTGCACCGACAAATAAAGGTAACAAACCTACTGCTATGACTATAGGGATTATGGCAATGGGCCAATTTGCCAAAATGTTGAACTATCCCTTTAAGGACCCTCGACCCTGTCGGCCACACACGCTGCAAAGCTCTTTGTCTTTTTATCACAGTTTAATTCCTATAATCCTTGTTTTTTCTCTCAAAACCAAACAAGTCATTTTCTTCCACTGGAAACCAACAGGTTGATGAGTTGATCACATCTTAAGGAGCTGGAACACTGAATATTGAATCTGCAGCTGACAGATGTTTAATGAGAATATCACTTACAGTAAATATGGTTCAACTGCTTCTGTGAAAATGCAGTCAGAAATTTGAGGGATTGTTGTTGAAATTGGCGTCGAAAAATCTGACTCACCTCTGGTCCAGATGTTTACACTTGTAGTTGAAATGAAAAGAGGAGTAAAAGGTGTGAGGAATTTGTCTGAGTGATGTTTCCATATATATATACATATAGTAGCCTATTTATGTGTTTTTTACATCCTGGACTGTGAATGACCTCCATGAAAGCTGCTCCCCTGCTGATTTTTGCCCTTATTTCACTTCAAATCAAATCTAAATTAATTTATAACCTTTATATGATGATAATATATCTGGATGTTTTGTTGATATTCTGTCTCTCTCTGTTAAAATGAAAAACTAACCATAAAAACTATTTTTATTTTATTTTAATGTTTATTTACAGTAACAGGGACGATACATACAAGATTGCCACAGAAAATGGGAAATTGTGATGGATATGAGACGTCTAGCTTCAGCTAAGTTGCAGTCTTTGTCCCTGATCAAGGCTTTAGAATAGGATAAAATATACTGAATACAATAAATGCAATGATACAAATACAGTGGATAATACGGTGAATTGGTACCATGAATAAATAAACACAGCTGCAGGTATACATTTCAGATTAAAACAAGTTAAATTTAGCATTAAACATTAGTAAAGTGCTGTATTAACAGCGACTTGTGAGAAGTTAATGTTCACATTTCTGCTGCTGCTTAAGCCGATGTTTAACTTTCACACTAAACCTCTGTAGTTCTGTTTAGACTAACTTATATAAAAATCAGCAGGGGGTCCAATACTTATTTTCCCCCAATCTATATGAATGAATTGAATTAATTAATTTATATTTATTTACGTGTCGTGCACCAATTAAGGCGCCCAGCCTATGAGGGCTTATACAAGACACATTATCATCATATTTAGACACCAAACAAAATCATCAGAGCACAGACAAAACAAAAACCACATGGAATTCACATAAATAATTCACTTTTTCTTTTTGACCAGGCACTTTTTATGAAAGTAGCTCTAGTAAAGACTTCTTTTCTGAAGAACCATTCCAACTTTACCTCATCATCATCAGCCCAAAACAACTCAGGTTTCACATTTTGCATTTTCTGAAACAAAAACTGCCTGGCTTCATCATATAACGGACAATGAAACACAACACAACACTATATGTTTGAGTCTTTTTTTTTTTAAACAGCGCAGGAGAAATGTGAATCCTCGGGTCAGTCGCTCTGCTTCTGCTGCTGCTCCTTCCAGGTTTTAAGATTTGTCGGGCGGACGAACATGAAATATGAATGCTGCGGAGCGGGAGGATGAAGCGGTCCGGCCCCCGGTGCGTGCCGCGGGTTTTACATTTGTCTTTTTTAATTTGCGTCCGCTCAGGATTTGTGGCCGTCAGTGTCGGGCCACAGCCGGGACGTAATTATTCAGCAGACGACATGTGGGTGACGGACTGGCCTAGATAGGAGGAGAAAGAGAAGGAGAAGTAGAAGAGGAGCACAGCAACACAAAGAGGAAGAGCAGAGGCTGAATGTATGTCAGAGAGAGGGGGAGGAGGGGGAGGAGGGGGAGGAGGAGGGGGGGGGTATTTACTGTAGCTGCTTCATCTCATCACATGAAACCTCTCGGTCCTATAGGAGGGAGAAGAGGGGGATGGAGGGGGAAAGACCAGGGCTCAGGTCAGTAACACAGATGGACAGCAGAGTACTCAACCCCAGTACTTATAAGAGTAAGAGTACAAATACTACTGGTCAAAATTTACTCCATTACAAGTAAAAGTAGCTCAGTCCACATGTTACTCCAGTAAGAGTAAAAAAGTACTTGCTTTTAAATTTACTTTAAGTAAAAGTAAGAGTGAGAGTATCAACATCAATGAATTACTATAATTGTTTCTAAATGAATGTAAGGAGCTTTTAACTCTTGTTTCTGAGAATTAAAGGGACAACAAGGAGTTTTGGAAAAGCGAAGTGTTTTCACACTACATTTATGAGCCTCCGCGCTCACCGTATAATTCTTTGACCGGTGCAAGACAGAC
Organism: Trachurus japonicus; assembly: GCF_045865225.1. Taxonomy (NCBI): domain Eukaryota; kingdom Metazoa; phylum Chordata; class Actinopteri; order Carangiformes; family Carangidae; genus Trachurus; species Trachurus japonicus. Next base: position 33,169,522 of record NC_140910.1, read on the forward strand.
TCATGTTTTCATTCATCAAGAATTAAAGTCAGAGGTTTGAAGACGATCATGACATGACTCGCCACGAAACCGAAAGTAAAGAAACGCTGGTCGGCTCGCCCAGCATTTCCACCACCACTAATAATAACAAAATAAACATAGAGAAAAAAACATATATTTATAGAAAATGGGCCCATTAACAAGTGGTAACGTAGATTCATCCACATTAACATGAGACTTTTTTATAACCAAATACAAACTCCTCGTTGTCCCTTTAACTCTTTGAAAGCAGCTGCACTGATGTGCTGCTTTTAGGGGTTAGGGTTTCCTTCTTTGACAAACACAGCTTGTGTCCAATAGGATTTTAGAAAAAGACCTGAAAGTAACGAGTACTTTTCAGCCTTCCTAGAAATTAACTCCAGTAAAAGTACAAATATTTGTCTTGGAAATGTATTCAAGTAAGAGTAATAAGTACCAAAGAAATCTAATACTCAAGCAAAGTACAAATCCTCTGGATATGTATTTAAAGCAGAACTATGCAGCTCGGCCGGAAATAGCTCGCTCCTTCGTTGGTTTCTCTTTTTTTCCCTCTCCGGAGCTCCCCCACAGTTCTGGTAGGCACATGTCACTGTCGTAAAAAAAAAAAAAAAAACTCGCCGCCGCCACCTCCTCCACCCCCCCTACACGTGCTTGTGTTTACTGCTGTTTGCTAAGCCCTGCTAACACCGAGCTAACGCTAACACGGCGCTAATGCTAACACGGAGCTAATGCTAACACCGAGCTAACGCTATGCTAACACGGAGCTAATGCTAACACGGCGCTAACGCTAATACAGCCACACACAGGCACAAAGACACAGACATACACACACAGGAATAAAGGTTCCAAAACGCGAAGGTGTGTGTGTGTGTGTGTCATGATGTATTACATTATCTTATAAAAGACCCATGGTGTGTGTATCTGTGTTAGCATTAGCTCCCTGTTAGCCACAAGCTGAACTTCATCAGTAAACATTTCATGTTTCCATGGTTTCCTCCGACTTTCCGAACTCAAACCAATCACGATTCATGACATGCATGACGTCATATGCGTTCTTATCTCGTACTGCCGTAAAGCAGTTTCTCGCGATACTTCTATCCATTGACGAGATTTGTAACACCGAGACGGACGACTGATCTTGCAAGTGCGGTTTTCAGCCAGTGGGGGGGTGAGCGCATTGGCCTAGACCCCATTCACTTCATAACAGGTCACTCAACCATCACAGTGACTCTGAGCCACAATAATTACAGCCCAAATCCTGCATAGTTCTGCTTTAAGTAAAGAGACATAAAGAAAAAAGAGACATAAAGAAATGATTCTCCAGAGGTACATTGAATAATTCACACAAGGTTTTTGCTTACTTACTATTTGGATTAAAATGTGTAATGTGTAAAATGTTTAATTAGAACATATAGTTAAAATTATAGGGGTAGGATTAGATAAGTTTATACTTCTTCCTACTCCTTTTCACTCATGTAAACTGTGTTGCTTATGAGATGATACTTTTTTTGTGTATACATTTTTGCTGTTCACTTATTTCCTTATTATATTATTATTTTATCTTATTTATTTTATTTTTTTTACATTGTCGTTTACATGATCGAAATAAAGATATCAATCAATCAATCAATCAATCAATCAAGTACAGTACTCAAGTAAATTTACTCCATTACTGTCCACCACTGGTCAGTAATATAACACGGTGATTCCATGTCGCCTCTGAAACCAGGATCAATTAGGAGGTAAAAACCTGGATCCAGTGGACGGATGTTAGAAATAAAGTTCATAAATGACTTAACTTGACTTTCCAGCATCACCTGGATGCAGTTTATAAGAATTCACACTAGCACTTCCTATGCACACTTTGTTTTTAAGTCAAAATCCCCAAATTCCTGATCCAGGCGTCCCACAGGGAACCATGTTGGGTCCCTTGTTCTTCCCATTTGAGTGCATCAATGTACATTTTTATGCAGACGATACGATTGTTTATGTCGTAGGAGGAAAATGCTGTTCAGGCTCTTTTGCTTTTTCGTCATCTCCAGACTTCAGACAGGAACATTTCAAAGCTTTGTATTCAAGTTCAATGGGACCAGAGGTTGAAGAACTATTTAATACTAAACACGCTCACAATATTACAGTTTTTCTCAGTTGGTTTGGCTCATTTCTCTAAACAGAAATTACATTCTCAAAACTCTGAGATCATTTGGCAAAACAGTGTTACAGTTCAGCACAACACCATAGATCACTTGCAAAAGTACATCTCTCTCTCAAAACAGTTCACTCATGTGTCAAAACTAAATTTCCTTCTCGTACAAATAGTCAGTGCCCCCAAAATGCATCAGTTTAGATCAATAAAATATATTCTCTTGGACATTGTGCTATCTGCAGGCTACCTCTACTTAATCATTTGCAAAGATGTACGAAGACATTTGCAATTTGATGACATGAATGAGAAATACAATTATGTTGTGAACATTTGCCAAGTGGTTTGGAGGTTTGTCCATGATGTTTTGAGAATGTAATTTCTGTTTCGAAAAATGAGCCAAACTGATGGAGAAAAACTGTAAAGCTAACTCGCCATCTTGCATGTAATAATTAGTGTCTGAGTTTTGTTTAATGAGCAGAAAAAGTCCTGGATTTCTTTGGAGCTGTTGATTCTGCCTGAGACAAAAATGATCTTAATTCAGCTCTTCACAAATCTTCATAATTCAGACAACATTGTCGTCGTTGTTCAAGCGGTGACAGTCAGCGACAACCTCATGGAATCTACATCACATATTGACTTTTGTGTTTTTATAACATAAACTCAAATATTACTGCACAAACATCTGTAGGCTTCTGAACTTCTTATAGTTGTTTGACATAATAAATCATCTGAACTCAAGGTTCATTTTCTTTCAGCTGCATCTCACTGCCTTCATCATCCCATAGATCTGTGATTCCCAACCTGTGGGTATTGGGATTGGATCGTCTAATCATTTTCAAAATAGCAGCCTATGATTTTTGTTGAAAAGATAAAAAATGTCATAATTTAAAAAATAAAAATCAAGCAAGTTGTTTCTCTACTGTTATTTCCATTGAGTTGAGACTTTTCGTCTCAGCTCCTGTAACTTGCAGAGTGTTCATGGTCGGGCTCTCGTATTCATTTCTCTACTACACTGCAAAAACTCAAAATCTTACCAAGAATATTTCTCTCATTTCTAGTCAAAACAAATCTCATTCTACTTAAAATAAGACTCATCACATAAAAGGCAACTTGTTTCTCAGACATTTTTACTTCTTTCAAGCAGATTTTCACTTGAAATAAGTAGAAAAATCTGACAGTGGAGCAAGTTTTTCTTTCTTATTACAAGCACAAAAAACTTGCTTTCATCGGCAGATTTTCTACTTATTTCAAGTGAAAATTTGTTTGAAACAAGTGAAAATTATCTAAAAACAAGTTAATGTTTAGGTGATGAGTCTTATTTTAAGGGGAAAGAGATTAGTTTTGACTAGAAATGAGACATTTTGACAAGAAATAAGACAAATATTCTTGGAAAGATTTTGAGTTTTTGCAGTGTAGAATTAGCGACACCTTCAACTTCTCAGTGACTGTGGGGCTTCATGCTTCAGTCCTGATGTTCTATCCATATCATTATAATAGAAAACGTGTTATTTGGCCTCCGTATTGTTCATGTGGTCGGATGTGGGCCAAGGAGATTTTCAAGTGAAGCCCTGAGTTTGAAAAGGTTGGAAACCACAGAGATAGATGATGAGTGCATATAGAAGATGAGTGTATTCTGTGTCAAATCGAAGCCAGAGAAGATCCGGTGGAGCCCTGCGAGGTCACCGTGAGGTTCCTCAGACTTAGCGAGGACACTGTAAAATCCCATTAGAGGTAAAAGCCTCCTGAAGCAGCTCTAATTACTGGAGCCTGCTCTGCTCTGCTCTGTCTGTGAACGTGTTTCACATTCATGACTGTGTGGATCAGATGAGCTATTGAACTAACAGGCTCACCTGGATTAGCTCTGCTCGGCCTCGGCTGTCCCGGACTGAACCTGGAGGAATGAGACCTCGCTGCTGTAGTTTCTCCACGGGCTCTGTGAAGTAACTTTTATGGAGAGCTTATGTAACCGGGTTGAGTGGACCGAGGCATTTGCCCGTTAGCTAAACCATCCATTTAGTACAGCTCCCACTATACAGCTCCCACTGCAGCTCTTTACTCTTTATTTAAGTTCTCAGGGTTAAGGTCAGAAACTGTTGGACACAATAAAAAAACGTCTCTGAACAACAACAAACTTCATCCAGAGCTCAGCCGCTTTCCAACAATCTCATTAATCCAGTACGTCCCACCATTATCTTGTCAGCAGATTAAGTTCTCAGACTAATGTGTTGGCAGAGATGACGGACTTCTCCGAAACCCTGAAGACAGGACTGCAGTCACGTCCAGTCACAGTGGGAAGAGACTCCTCGGATTTAAAGAGAAACTACGCAGGATTCTTCCCGTGGCTACGCTACATTTTGTATGAGTGTTACCCGTAATATTTTATGTTAGACAGTTAAGACTACACAAACATATACGTTGTAACATTATATATGATAAATAACATTATCCACCGCTCAATGTATTGGTTTTTCACTGGCTTCGTTGTAAACAAATGCACATGGCCAGGAGGAGGGTTAGCAAAACAGCGGAAAAGCGATCAGACTTGCATAGTTCCTCTTTAAAACCAGTTCAGAGTCAGACTTTGAACAGCGTCTAGTTGTTATTTGATCATTTTCACTTTTTATGTTCACTGAAGAAAACCTGATGCCTTGATGCTGTGATGTTTGTTGGGTCTTTACCTCTTTAGAATATGATTTGTTGTCCAGTAGCCTACGTCTCCGTAGCAACACAACATTTACAGTGGTGACAGTGCACTAGCTACATAACACTTCATTCTGCGACTTTGATTAGCCTACTTTGTCTTTAACAGCACTCCTGTTGTGACTTTGTTGTCGCTGGAAGCTGCAGCCTTACAGTCTTTAGATCTGCAGGTTAAAGGAAAAGTTCACCAAAAAATGAAATTCATTTCATTGACAACGTCATTTAGGACATTTTTACAGCCTAAACAGTCCTGTATTGAATTTGTTCACGCTATGCACGCAGACGTGACTGGACTTGCCTCAATGACATTGTTTCAAGTAAACTCTGGACTATCTCCCTTCAGGACACTTGGATTGCAGTGGACGAGCAGTGTGGAGGAATATTAAATGGTTGTTGTGTAGTTTTATGGACGTTTTTGTGTCAGGCCCTATTACTCTCATATAAAGTTTTCGTTGGACTAGGAACCGGCCTCACGGGTCTCCAGATGCACTTTGAGGAATAAAAAACAGCATGACTGAATTTCATTTTTTGGTGAACTATTCCATTAATACATACAGTATAAACCGAGGGTTTCAGTTGGCACCTTCATTAAACCCTTTTAACTGTTGAGGATGAAATTATTAGCCCCTCTCTATGAAAATTTGACTTTCTTGTAAGTATTTCCCGAGTGCTGTTAATCAGAGCAAAGATTTTAAAGGCTAATAATTTAGTTCCTACTAGTTCCTGTCTTGCCCTGAAGGTTTTGTTCTCTTTGTGTTTGCTGCTCGTCTCAGTCTTCTGTCGGTCACTTTGGCTCAAACCGACGTGTTTCATTTAGTTTAGTGAGAACAGTGGCTGTCATGGAAATACAGTAACTGTGTGTGTGTGTGTGTGCGTCTGTGGGTGTGTGTGGTTGCCGTGGTGCTGTGACCCTCCACCTTTGTCCCCACAGCAGTGTGTGTTTGTGTGTGTTTGTGTGTGTGTGCGTGACAAACACTGGCTCTGTCCGTCCCTGTTGGCTCTCAGGGTGAATCTGTTTGTACACCTGCCACTGATTCCTCTCACACACACACACACTGTTTTTCTGTTGTCTTTTTTCCCGTCCAGTCTGTGAAGACTCAGCCAAGAGCGGTGAAGGTCAGTTTACAAAAAATAGTAGAAGGAAGCGTTAAAATAAATATTTAAATATAAGATCAAATAAAATAGATTAAAGGGATAATTCAACATTTTGGCATATTGGCCCATTGCCATAATCCCTATAGTCATAGCAGTAGGTTCGTTACCTTTAATTGTCGGTGCAAGCTATTTTTAGAACGGCGGAGCAGAGCCGTGAGCTGCTCAGAGCTACGCTATGGAGGCTCATTATGGGATTTCTTGGTTTCCCTCATCAAACTCATCAAATACACAATCCAACAACTCCACAACGCTGGAGTTGTTTTAGAGGGAAATTCATGCAAAACCGCTGATGCACGTTGCCTTCAGGGGCAGTGTTTCATCAACAGTCTCTGTATTTCCCTCTAAAACAACTCTGTGTGGTAACGTTGTGTTATTATCTCATAGCGTGGTGAATGTGCAGGTCACAACTTGTCCACCAGAGCGTTGTGGAGTTGTTGGATTGTGTATTTGATGAGTTTGATGAGGGAAACAGCTCACGGCTCTGCTCCACCGTTCCAAAAACAGCTTGCACCGACAATTAAAGGTAACAAACCTACTGCTATGACTATAGGGATTATGGCAATGGGCCAATTTGGCAAAATGTTGAACTATCCCTTTAAATTAAAACATAATGTATACTATGTACAATTTAAGATTTATATAAAGAGAAGAAGTTATTGTTCACTGTCGATGCAAAGTGGGCGGTCCTTCAGAGATGCTACCTGATACCTGATGGTTAGAGCTGCAACAGTTAATCGATTAATCGCACAATTATTTTTTTAAGAAAAAAAGCCCAAATTCTCTGATTCCAGCTTCTTCAATGTGAATATTTCTGGTTTCTTTGTTCCTTTATGACAATAAACTGAGTCTCTCTTTGGTTTGTGGACAAAACAAGACATTTGAGGAAGTCGTCTGGTGGTTTGGGAAACACTGACTGACGTTTTTCAACATTTTTAAACATTTTATTGATCAAACAACTAATCGATTAATCGTTTAAATAATCAACAGATTAATCGATAATGAAAATAATCGTTAGTTGCAGCTCTAGATGATGGATTAGCATGACGGCCGTCCATCATGAGTCTCCGTGGTGATGTCATCCGTCTCTCTCTACGGAGGAAGACGGAGGTCGAGCTGCTGACTGATGGACTGCACCAGAGATCAGATAAGGAGCTGTTTGTTCTCCCTGTGATCTCAGTGCTGCTCCATCACTGCTGCTGATAACACAAGACCACACACACACACACACACAAACACACACACACACACGTTTATTTGCGTTTTTTCCCTCTTAGGGTTTTTTTTCTTTATTCCTGCAGCTCTGAAGAACCGTTTTACTGCCGTTGATCTTTGAGCTTTTCACCACTCATCAATCTGAACTCTTTACATCACCGTCTCACACACACACACACACACACACACACACACACACACACACACACACACACACACACACAGTAGCTGCAGTTCACCGCTTCAGTTCACTGTAACAAATTCACAGTAGGATTCATCAGTGTTTTCTAATTAAATGGATTAGTTCAGTCGTTAACACTTGTATATAAATAATCGTAACACTGACGCTGGCTCACTATTTGGCAAGATCAAGTTGTTGTTTACTACTAATTAAGCTAGCTAATTCATATTCAAATTGATCTTGCCAAATACTGAGCCTGTAAGAAAACTGTTGTAACTTGTTTAGGATTGATTTTGAATAACTGAGAAGGCCTTTAGATTTTGCGTGTACGTATGTGAGTGTGTCATCTGCATACATTTGTGTCTTAAACTCTGCAGCAACAGATGGCAAATCGTTTACATAGATGCTAAACAAAAGTGGGCCCAACATGGAGCCCTGAGGAACCCCCATAGAGGATAGATGCTAAAACAGGGGATAGAATGACCATTTATTCTAGTGCATCAGCGGTTTTGCATGAATTTCCCTCTAAAACAACTCTGTCTGGTAACGTTGTGTTATTAATATCTCAGCGTGGTGAATGTGCAGCTCACAACTTTACAAATTTCATTTCTTTCGATTTAAACCAACACTAACACTAAGGGACTTTTCAACCTTCATATAATATTTTCATAACTTTTGTGATGGTACATCGACTTACAACAGGTTGAATGACACCTCTGTCATGGCCTGAGGGGGTCTGTATCATTATGGTCTGTATCGCCTTCACTGGCACTAAGCAACTTTGAGGAGCATGGTAGGAACCCGGCTCTCACTTAAGTTTCACTTTCACTTTCGCGAGTCACGATGAGGAGGGAGCAGCAGTGCAGCACCTTTCCTTCGGACTGTGTATGTGTGTTTACTGTGAAATGATCCGCTGGAAACAGAAACTTAGTTTGGACGTGTTCTGTTAATTTCCATGCACCAGGAGATCAGGATGTTCACGGCGCTACGCGCTAGTGCTCATGGGAAATGGAGTCTTCCTTCAGGCAAAACACTACTGCTTGGGGCCACTGGTGCCGCCAAACTCAACCAAAACTGAAAGTTCTTTAGTACTGCTTTAAAAGGGATAGTTCAACATTTTGGCAAATTGGCCCATTGCCATAATCCCTATAGTCATAGCAGTAGGTTTGTTACCTTTAATTGTCGGTGCAAGCTGTTTTCAGAACGGCGTAGCAGAGCCGTGAGCTGCTCAGAGCTGCGCTACGGAGGCTCATTATGGGATTTCTTGGTTTCCCTCATCAAACTCATCAAATACACAATCCAACAACTCCAAAACGCTCTGGTGGACAAGTTGTGAGCTGCACATTCACCACGCTATGAGATAATAACACAACGTTACCACACAGAGTTGTTTTAGAGGGAAATTCATGCAAAACCGCTGATGTGCGTTGCCTTCAGGGACAGTTTTTCATCAAGCAGTCTCTGTGTTTCCCTCTAAAACAACTCTGTGTGGTAACGTTGTGTTATTATCTCATAGCGTGGTGAATGTGCAGCTCACAACTTGTCCACCATTACAATTTTCATTTCTTTCGATTTAAGAAAAGGTTTATTCCAGCTCCCTGAAACTGAATGAAGTTTCATTTTGGTTTGGGCTGTTTATTCGGTGGTTATTCTAATCTGAATATTTGGCTCCATGTGAACACACCTTATGATGCAACGACCAGACGACAGTGAAGACGTTCCTCTGTCTCCTCACACACATTTTAATGGTGTTGGGTTTTTGGAGGCGTCTCGGCCTCGTTTACACAAACACAGAGAAAGTGTGAGAATGAGTGTGTGAGTCAGTGTCTCAGTCTCAGTTTGTTTTTCCTTCTTGTAGTTGTTTGGATCGTTGTCCATGAAAACAAAGCAGGAAGTCATCATGTGACACTGTTCATCTCAGTGTTTCGGACAGGAAGGGGTTAAGTGTTCTCCTGGACCCGGTCAATCCGGCTCAGCTCAGGGCCTGGCTCCGAGCCCGGCAGCCGGCCGGTCTGACCGACTGAGCTGCTGCTGCTGCTGCATGAATAATGCTGAGCCATGGTGCCCTGCTGCCATGGCAACCAGAGGAGGGGGGGGGGGTCTGTGTGGGTAGAGAGCAAATATAGAAAAGAGCAAAAGAGGAGAAGGAGGAGGAGGAGGAGGGAGTGAAAAAGAAAAAAAGAAAACAATGGAAATGTAGGACAGAGAGAGAAGGAGGGAGGGAGAGAAGGAGGGAGGAGAAGAGAGAGGGAGACGGAGGGGAAGAGGCGACTCAGCAGTTTTGGACTCAGCAGCAGCAGCAACAACCTGTTTCACAGTGTCACCAGAGTGTTGCATCATGGGAGCTGGAACCACAGGGGACGCTCACATTGCAGGATGACATCACCGTTACCGAGGGCGACGGAGAGAGAGAGAGGGGGAGAGAGAAAGAGAGAGAGAGAGAGAGAGAGAGAGAGAGAGAGAGAGAGATGGTTTCAGTTTCTGTCTGAAAACGAGCTGAACAGAGAGAAAGAGATCTATCTATCTATCTATCTATCTATCTATCTATCTATCTATCTATCTATCTATCTATCTATCTATCTATCTATCTATCTATCTATCTATCTATCGTTCTATCTATCGTTCTATCTATCTATCTATCTATCTATCTATCTATCTATCGTTCTATCTATCTATCTATCTATCGTTCTATCTATCGTTCTGTCTATCTATCTATCCATCTATCTATCTATCGTTCTGTCTATCTATCTATCCATCTATCTATCTATCTATCTATCTGTCTATGTGTCTGTCTATCTATGTATCTGAAATATAAAATGGGATACAATGGATCCTTCAGATGGAGGAGCAGAAAGAGGAGGAGGAAGGAGGAAGAGGAGCAGAAAGAGGAGGAGGAAGGAGGAAGAGGAGGAGGAGAAAGAGGAGGAGGAGGGAGGAGAAGGAGGAGCAGAAAGAGAAGGAGAAAGAGGAGGAGGAGGAGGTGTGGAGCTTCTCCACAGTGTCTCAGTGACCATATGCAGCTATAACAGCAAATATGGCGTCTCTGCATGGATCACTGCAGTGTGTGTGTGTGTGTGTGTGTGTGTGTGTGTACCCCACTGACACACACACACACTGTGTCTGAATCCCCCCAAAAACACTCATACATAATATATAGAAAAGTGCCGCGTCGTGTTATGCAACCATAACGTGTGTGTGTGTGTGTGTGTGTGTCTATGTTTAGCAGCAGACTGGTGTCTACAGTTAAATTGTACTTTCCACTCTAGTTGTTACAGCAGCAGACACAAGATGAGAAGAGCTGAGGATCATCAGCTCTGAGACACACACATAGACACACGCACACGCACACACACACACAGACACATACACACACACACACACACACACACACACACACACACACATAGACACACACACACACACACACACACACACACACACACATTACTGTAATGCTGCGGTTCCTAAATCCACGACACGTTCACTGTCCTGGATCAAACTCAGAGAAGTAGCTCTGTCTCTGCTCCTCCATCGTTTGCTTTGGTCTGGTTCTCCTCTTCTTTCTCTTCCTCCTCTACCTCCTCTACCTCTCCTTCCTCCTCCTCTTCTTCTTTTTCCTCCTCCTACTCCTCTTCTCCTCCCTCCTCCTCCTCCTCCTTCCTCATTTCTCTTTTCTCTTTTTTGTGATTACTTGAACTTTATTCATCTGTATTAGGCTTTCTTTGTCTTTTTTTGCTTTCTTCTCTCACCCTTTTACATTCATTTATTAGGGCCACGGGCAATCGCACCGGGCACTGGTCCCAACAGCTATGAAATAGCTGCAGGGACCAGTGCCCGGGCAAAGCCCGGGCACTACTGTTATTGTGTGGATTTTTTCTTCTTATTATTAGTGTGAATGCTGGAAGCATTCACACTATTGTTATTCGGTTCGGCCATTTTCTGCCTTTCTTTGTCATGTAACTAGTCCTTCATACTTTGTGCTATTTCAACAATTCAAATATCAAAATGTTCAGCCTTTTCGGGACAGGTGTGCTATGTCTTTTCTCTTTTCAACTATTCATACTTTTTGCAATATTCAACTATTTCTGATTTTTTTTTCCCCATAGAGAATGCATTGGAACAGTCTTGAAACTCTTCAAATCTTCTTACTTCTTTCAGCCTTTAAAGCGTCCACATACTTTCAGCTAGAGACTTCATTCAAATTCTGAGCTGTAGACAAACTTCTAATGTATTCATCCTGTATTTACAACTTTTTCATAGCTTGTACCGTTTTTGAGATAAATCCTTTAAAAGCACATGAGGATTTCTGACAAATTTCACACTTTTCAATGAGTGTGTATGGGGTTGGGTCAGAGTGAGTGACATCATCGTTAGAGTGAGAGGGATCGAAAAAACATTCAGGATTCTTTCTGGATAAATTGCCAGCACGGCCACAAATTAAACTCTAGACACATGATTTCCTCACCGGTTTGTAGCCACACTTGTTGTGTCTCATTTAATGTGCTCAAAACAGCAGACAGACTTACAGAATTGTCTCAGTGAGCCTAATTGTGCAGCTAGACCCGCTCCAGTGGCTCATCCACTTCTATATAAAAGTAGGAGCTGATTTTTTTAGAAAAGCAGAAATGCCCCCCTTTTCTACCTTGCGACCCTGAGAAAAGTTTTTGCCCTACAAACATTTAATGCACATCAATGTGCTCAGGAAGGTCTGCTTGCCCAGATGGTCAGGAGGACCACATTCTAATAAGAGGTACGGTTCTCTTTTTATGGGCTGTTTTGGGAAGCTGCTCAGAGCTCAAATCTCTCTGCTCTGCTCTGCTCTGTGTGCAGTTGGTCCAGCTGTAGTGGCCAGCTCGTTATCATGTCTATTAATAGAACAGGTCAGGTGCAGCCTGGCCGCTCGTTAAGATGTTTTTAAACACAGCCCCACACACACACATGATAAACCAGACTGACAGAGGATGTCCACGCACAAACACAGGCATCACACTCACACAGACAGACACACACAGACGCTCACACACAGTCACACACACACACACATACACAAACAGACAAACACACAAACACAACACTGTTCCACACAGTAAAATGTAAGCATGGTAGTCGTCATGGCAACTTCTGAGGGCAGGCTGCCAATCAATCAGATCATTAGGGAGAGAGGAGTTTTGTGGCGCTTAACAGTTTTACTTTCTGCACATGTACACGCAGACAGAGAGACCGTCAGACTCACACACACACACACACACACACAGGTTTTCAGCTCAAATTCATCAGGCTCTCAATTATTTTATACTTTTGATGTTAATCTCCAACAATTTATATTTTTCTCATGAATTTAAGTTCAGACGTTTAGTCTTTCCAATTCTATTAATAGTAGTACAATTACAGGTGGAGCCTGGGACATAGGATGCAGCTTTTAACATGTGTCCTATCTATCTATCTATCTATCTATCTATCTATCTATCTATCTATCTATCTATCTATCTATCTATCTATCTATCTATCTATCTATCTATCTATCTATCTATCTATCTATCTATCTATCTATCTATCTATCTATCTATACCCCTCCCTATTTTTTAACCCCTCTGTCTCCTTTTTTTTCTTTCTTTCTTTCTTTCTTTCTTTCTTTCTTTCTTTCTTTCTTTCTTTCTTTCTTTCTTCTACTCCTTCATTTGTATTTTACGTAACTTTTTATATCCTTCCCTCTCTATCCATCCATCCATCCATCCATCCATCCATCCATCCATCCATCCATCCATCCATCCATCCATCCATCCATCTACCTCTTTCTATCTATCATCCCCCTCTCTCTTTTTCTTCTTTCTTTCTTTCTTTCTTTCTTTCACTCCATTTCTGTCTTTTTACTTCTTTGTTTGTTTGATTGTTTCTTTCTTTCTTTCTATTCCTTTTCTCTTCCTTTGTTTTTACTCCATTTCTTTCTTTCTTTCTTTCTTTCTTTCTTTCTTTCTTTCTTTCTTTCTTTCACTCCATTTCTGTCTTTTTACTTCTTTGTTTGTTTGATTCTTTCTTTCTTTCTTTCTTTCTTTCTACTCCTTTTCTCTTCCTTTGTTTTTACTCCATTTCTTTCTTTCTTTCTTTCTTTCCTTCTTTCTTTCTTTCTTTCTTTCTTTCTTTCTTTCTTTCTTTCTTTCTTTCTTTCTTTCTTTCACTCCATTTCTGTCTTTTTACTTCTTTGTTTGTTTGATTGTTTCTTTCTTTCTATTCCTTTTCTCTTCCTTTGTTTTTACTCCATTTCTTTCTTTCTTTCTTTCTTTCTTTCTTTCTTTCTTTCTTTCTTTCTTTCACTCCATTTCTGTCTTTTTACTTCTTTGTTTGATTCTTTCTTTCTTTCTTTCTTTCTTCTCCTTTTCTCTTCCTTTGTTTTTACTCCATTTCTTTCTTTCTTTCTTTCTTTCTTTCTTTCTTTCTTTCTTTCTTTCTTTCTTTCACTCCATTTCTGTCTTTTTACTTCTTTGTTTGTTTGATTCTTTCTTTCTTTCTTTCTTTCTTTCTTTCTTTCTTTCTTTCTTTCTTTCTTTCTTTCTTTCTGTCCTTTTCTTTTTTCTCTCTTGTTTCAATCTTTCTTTCTTTCTTTCTTTCAACAATTTCTTCAGCTCATTCAGCATTGCTTCCAGCATTCACACCATTTCCATTCTTGGAAATGTTTTTTCTAGTTATTTTTCCACTTCCGGACGATTTTCGATTCGCTACTAGTCCTGCAACTCGAAGAGTTGCAGGACAAATTATATATCAAAACGTGCGGTTTGATCGGGATCGGGGTGCTATTACTTTTCTCAACTGTTTACGAATTTTTCGCGACGTAGTCGCGAAAAACTGCGCAAAAATTTTGCATGTAAGTCAATGGGACGGGCGAAAAAAAAAGAGCGAAAAAGACCAATCATTGGAGTTTAACAAAAGTCTACTGCTCAGGCATACTTTCACCTAGAGACTCCATTTAAACTTTAAACAGTAGACACAAGTCTTGTGTATTGTCGTATTACTCCACGTTTTGATAGGTCATATAGTTTTTGATCAATCCCTGATCAATGACCATGATCATTTTTGGAGAAATTATGAGTTTATAATGGGTGTGTATTGCATGGAATGTTCGTGTCAGAGTGCGTGACATCATCGGTTAGAGTGGGAGAGAGTGAAGAAACATTCTGTATTTTTTCTGGATAAATTGCCACCACGGCCACAATTTACACTCTACAGACATAATTTTTTCAGAATTTGTAAGACAAACTTGTTATCTCTCATGTCATGTGCTCAAAATATCAGAGAGACTTACAGAACTTACAGAATCAGCCTCTGAGTGCGGCCACGTCTGTCCCTGCTCCTCATTGAGTCCAATACAAATATTTTCTGAGAGGAGCAGAACGGCCTGATGTTTTAAAACTGCCAGCGTCGCCAAAATATTTACTGTAGAAACACCAAATCGTACCGAAATTTTCAGTAAGTCCTTAGAGCAACATTGATCTGTGTTTTGTTCTGATAGGAGTTACCGTTTTGTCATGCTAAGCCTAATTGTGAGGCCGGTTTAGAGGCAGAAAATGGCTGTTTTTCTCCACATTTCTGTCTGTCTCAGCCTGCGGGGGCCCCTATCGCCGTGGTAACCTCTTTGATCCTCAGGCCAGGGCTCGTTAACTTCATAAACAATCCACCTGGCGCTCGTTTAAATGTTTATAAACACAGACACAGCTAAATCAGACTGACACAGGATGCAGCTACTAACTAACTATGTGACAAGTCAGTCACACACACACACACAGACTCTAGAGCCAGCTTCATGTGATTACAGTCACACACACACACACACACACACACACACACACACACACAGGTAACCTAATGTGGTTACAGCTCCTCCATATCAGTGCTTATAGAAAGATGATCATGTGTCTGTCTGATCAGCTCTGTCTTGACCTTAAGATCGTGGGTTTGATTCCCATGTTGACAGAGATGGCACAACCCGCAGTAGCTCCCGTGGCCCATTCAAAATTTCCCGAGAGGAAATTTTCTAGTTCAGTATTTATTGCTGTTATCATTACTACTACTATTATTTTTTACAATCATCATTTTCCCTTATCTTCATTTATTTTTTTATTTTTCTCTTTTTTTTCTTTTGTTATTTCTCTACCTTGCATAAGGTATGTGAATATTATTTCTCTACTTCATTTAAATTATTTGTTAGGTCAAGGTGAGGTCATGTTTTCAGCCTTTCAGGTTTCAGACCTCACATGCACATTTTTTTCTTCTTTCTCACTAGTAAGAGAGATGTGCAAATAAATAAAGTCTAAAGTCTCCTCCTCCCTCCTTCCTCCTCCTCCTCCTCCTCCTCCTCCTCCTCCTCCAGAGGAGAAACAGCTTTAACCACATGTGTGATAGATTGTACAGTAGTGACTCTGTGACACCAGGGAGATATACAGCTCTGTTGTGTCTCTGTCTGAATCACTGCTCTATTACACCGCGCACGCACACAGACACACACACACACACACACACACACAGACACACACTCTGGGGACCAATTAAACCTATAAAACACAGAGCTGGAAACTGCTCATGTGCCCGTTTGTTGCCGTGGAAGAAAAACTCATTTTCTCTCAGTGAAATTGAAACTCAGCACAAAGTGACTGATGATGAACTCGCCTTTTTTTCCACGTCGAGCCTGAAGGGGGCGCTCTGAGGGGGGCGGGGCTATCAGGTCATTGGGCTGCCAGGTAGATAGAGACGTAACCACAGGTAGATGTGGACGAGCTCAGTTTGGGCAAAGGATTCTGGGAAGTGTTGATGAAAGGATTCACAGTACGACTTCAGTCTTTATTCTGCTGGTCATTTTCTTCTTTTTCTTCCGCTGCTGGAGCTTCTGGTCCGTCACTTTATTGTTTCCCCCAGAAACACTCCTGGTTGTTTTCTTAAGTTGTAGCATAGTTTGTTATCTTCCAATAGGACGAATCTCCTTGTTGTTTACAACTACTTCCGTGTAGAAAACCAGCATGAGAACAATAGTGACGGACGAGAGTTTCGCTATATATATCTACTTTTTCATGTCACTATATCACCGTTTAGACTAATCTGATGTTTGTAAAGTCTATAAAACCAATGATTGGACAAACATTACTATTTATGTGTGCATATATTTGTAATTAGTCATGGTTATCATAGATTAGCTGGGCTAACGGTTAGCTACCTGTTTAACTTTAATAACTCAGTGACTCAATAAACGCTCCATGAAAAAATATTTTCTCCAGCGGATATCTGAGTTCCAACATGACTGAGCTAACTGGAGTAGTTTCATGTCGTGTCCGACAACGGGAGGGTTTTAACAGCTGACGTCCTGCTGTTAGCTTAGCTACCGCCGTTAGCTTAGCTACCGTTAGCTTAGCTACCGCCGTTAGCTTAGCTACCGCCGTTAGCTTAGCTACTGATGCTTTCTAGACACTGTGATTCCCCCAAACTGAATAAATACAACACATAGCAACACAAAACACACACACAGAAATAGTAATGTTTCTTCAATCATTTCAGATTTGTCTAAACGGTGATAGGGCGTGAAAAATATGACATATAGCTAAACTCTCGTTCGTTACTATTGATCTCATTCAAATTACTGGTTTTCTACCCGGAAGTAGAATGTAAACAACAAGGCGATTCGGTCTATTGTTTTGCCTCGTGCTGACGGACCACTTGTTTACATAGAGGCTTGTTTATGCCGTTACGTGCAGCGGCTGTCATCCGTCTGACGTCTGCCCAATTTCATGTGAATGCAGCACTTGTATTTCCTTCAGGAAATGCATTCTCTAGTTAAATTTGTATTATTGCTTCTAGAAAAGTTTTTATTTGCCACTAAATGTTCTTTTTATATAGGCCTACATATATGAATATGCAAATTGCAGCTTGTCCCTTAACCAGGTGGAGGGACATGAGATGATAATGTGGAGGGGGTATTTGCAGTGGGGGGGTGGGGGTGGGGGGGCAGAGCTGGATCATGTGTGTGTCTGAGCTTCTTCATATGTGATTATGCACACGCTATGCAAATAGGCCACTTGATGCCACACTGCTCTATTGTTGGGAAGGTTAAATGGGGAGGTGACGAGCTGACGGCCGGGGGACGGAGCTCAGATTAATACCCCCCCGCTGCCCCGCCACCCCCCCCCCATCACCCCCTCATACCCCACCACCACCACCACCACCGTTTCCCATCATCCTCTCCTCCTCCTCCTCCTCCTCCTCCGTCTGCCCCTCCCTCTTCCTCTCTCTTTCTCTTTTGTACGACGAGGGGCAGAGTCAGTTCCTGTGTCATTGTTAGAGATCCATCTGCCCGGCTGCACGCACAACACACACACACACACACACACACACACACACACACACACACACACACACACACACACACGTACACACACACACACAGACACACACACACACGTACACACACACACAGACACACAGACACACACACGCAGCGGCAGCAATTAAACCTGTTTGACACACTTGACAGAGACGGGCTTTGGGCTGTGTGTGTGTCCGGCATGAGCCATCTGTGAAACAACCACACACACACACACACACACACACAATCAATATGCATGTGTGTGTGTGTGTGTGTGTGAACAGCTTTAAATAGATTTCATTCACTGACATTCCCCCGGCCCCCTCAGTCTTTTTTTGGAGACGAGGGTCGGGTGAGGGGGGGGGGGTGTCCTCCTTTTCTTCTCCTGTGATGGACAGACGCGACAGACGAGTGTAGGGAGGGGAAGGAATAGACGGATGGATGGATGGATGGATGGATGGATGGATGAATTGTTTTTTAACTTAAGCTTGCTGCTGTACATGCTGCTTTTAATTGCCCCTTGGGGATAAATAAAGTTTTTGATTGATTGATTGATTAATGGATGGATGGATGGATGGATGGATGGATGGATGGATGGATGGATGGATGGATGGATGGATGGATATATAGATGGATGGATGGATGGATGGATGGATGGATGGATGGATGGATGGATGGATGGATATATAGATGGATAGATGGATGGATGGATGGATGGATGGATGGATGGATGGATGGATGGATGGATGGATGGATGGATGGATGGATGGATGGATGGATGGATGGATGGATGGATGGATGGATGGATGGACGCACGTATGGATGGATGGATGGACGGATGGATGGATGGACGGATGGATGGATGGATGGATGGATGGATGGATAGATGGATGGAGGGATGGATGGATGGACGGATGGATGGATGGATGGATGGATGGATGGATGGACGCACGTATGGATGGATGAGTGGATGGATGGATGGATGGATGGATGGATGGATGGATGGACGGACAGATGGATGGATGGATGAGTGGATGGATGGATGGATGGATGGATGGATGGATGGGTGGGTGGATGGATGGATGGATGGATGGATGGATGGATGGATGGATGGATGGATGGATGGATGGATGAGTGGATGGATGGATGGATGGATGGGTGGATGGATGGATGGATGGATGGATGGAAGGATGGACGGACGGACAGACGGACGGACGGATGGATGGATGCAGTAGTGTAGTCTAATTTGTTGGAGGGGGTCCACTGTTCATACCTGTGGACCCCCTCCTTCATGTAAATCGCTCCTCAATATACTACGCATACATTCAAAATCAGTTCAAGGTGCTTTTACTTACCCTATATAAATAAAATTGACATTGACATTGACATAATATCACATAGACTATAGTTAGATAGTTTTGTTGTAGGCAGAGCAGCTTTGTTTATATAGCGCATTTCAACTCAATGTGCTTTACATAAAAACAAAATATTTAACAGTAAGAACTGGAAAAAGAAAACAAAAACAAACATAAAAACATACAATAAAAAAAATTAGAATAAAACTCAAAATACAATATATAGCAACAAAAAAAGTAAGAATAAAAACTAGACTAAAATGGAGCTTAAGATATGAGTTTGCAGCATGAAATATTGATTTGTATTAAAACAATTAAGATCCAAGATTAGGTTTAAAGTTCTTTAAAAGAGCTCAGCCATAAGCACATGGAAACAGAAATGTTTTAACCTGGATTTAGAAATGCTCAGAGTTGGGTCTGATTCAGTTCTGCTGGTCGACCAAATATGTAGTGGGTATTGAAATATTCATGTATTTTCAGTTGGTATACCTAAGTATCACATAGTAGACTACACCGATGGATGGATGGATGGATGGATGGATGGATGGATGGATGGATGGATGGATGGATGGATGGATGGATGGATGGATGGATGGATGGATGGATGGATGAGTAAACAGTTTAGCAACACAATTTTAACGCTGGACCGACAACTTTTCAAAATAAAAGAATGAAACTCTACTTAACGTGCAGTTTTATTGGTTTATTTGTTATTTTATTTTTGGATGGATGGATGGATGGATGGATGGATGGATGGATGGATGGATGGATGGATGGATGGATGGAGGGATGGAGGGATGGATGGAGGGATGAGTGGGTGTAGAGGGAGGACGGGGGGTAGATGGCAGATTGGGGAGCAGACATTTCATTTATTGTTCCTCCCTGAAGTAGGACACGGGTCAGACGGAGAGAGAGACGGAGCAGCTGGAATCACTGGTGGCTGCTGACACACACACACACACACGCACACACACACACACACACACACACACACACACACTCATCTGAGGGTATAGTATTGATATGAGGCTGTTAGGAGGAGATTAGCATGTGGAGGACCGGCTGGGGGGTCCGGACCAGTCTGGGTCTGCACCATCATCATCATCATCATCATCATCATCATCATCATCATCATGAGGCCATTGTTCTTTCTGTCACTGACAATTTTACTGTTACTACATTTTATTATTACACAGAAGCTTTGTGCCATGATCACAGTCCACTGTCTAATTAAGTATTAAAGGGATAGTAGCATTTTTTTTTTTAAAAAGTGGGGTTGTATGATCTACAAATAGCCCCTAAGTACTTTAATTGCAGTAGAAGACTCTCTGCACTCCTCCCGTTAGCAACGCCAGCCCATAATAGCCCTGCCCAGAGATTTACAACATACATTGTTGTGAACAGACCCAAAGAAACGGCCTATTTTCGCGGCCTAAAAGCTGCTGATCGGCGGGGCGCTAACCCTGGGCGGAGGGATACGTGAGTTGGTTAGGTCCAAATAAAAACTGTGTTTTTCCTGCACTTTAAAGGGCTGGAAAAAATTATATTATAGCGAACAATGGAACTGTGTATTTTTTTCAGGTAAAACCTCTTTTAGGCCGTGAAAATAGGCCGTTTCTTTGGGTCCATTCACAACACTGTATGTTGTAAATCTCTGGGCAGGGCTATTATGGGCTGGCGTTGCTAACGGGAGGAGTGCAGAGAGTCTTCTACTGCAATTAAAGTACTTAGGGGCTATTTGGAGATCATACAACCCCACTTTTAAAAAAAATGCTACTATCCCTTTAAGATCGACACACAACTATGAATAAATAGTTTAGCAACACAATTTAAAGTCTGGACCAACAACTTTTCAAAATAAAAGAATTAAACTCTACGTAACATACAGTTTTATGGTATATTTATTATTTTATTTATTGAATAGGGACAATGCAACACTATTCAACAGTGTATAAAAACTGTGAGCGAGCAATAAGGCTTATTTTCTTCTACTTTCCCAGACCAGATGTTAAAGGCAACCAATTACGTAAAAAATGCATTAAAATAATAGATTACATATTATTTTACATTGTAAAAAGCTCATAATAACAGATGAAACATAGCAACGATGGCATCAAACATAATGAGCTTCTAGCAGGAGCTAATATGACGTAACCGGACAAGCAAACAGTGAACAGGACATGTATGTACAGTTTAAATCCAGACTGTTCCTGACCCGAGGAGTTCATGTGTCTGTTTCTGTGACTCATCTGACCTGGTGTTGATATAAAACATGTAGATCACAGCAGCTCGTTGTAAACTATGAGAGGAAACAGACAATCCTGTAAATCCACAGCATCCATCTCAGCAGGTGTGTGTTTGGATGTGAGTGTGCAGTAATCCTGTGTATTATAGGCTTCCTAAATACATGTTTGCAGCTCTCTAAACTCATAGTTTAAGCTTCCATATCATTTACTGGAGCTGCGCTTATACTCCACTACTGTCCGTCGCACCTTTTTTCTTCCTCGTCTGGAGCTGGATGAGCAAACAAACTGCAAACTGCAGGTCCACGAACGCATCTCGATCTGCAGCCATCAAAGAGAATTCATTTCCCCTTGGTCGCTTTAAAATGTGAACAAAGCTGCTTTAGTTTGAATGTGTTATTGTTTTAAAGGGCACGGTGCAGGTGGTTCAGTCTCTGTGTCGCTACGATATGAAAATCAACTCGGAACAAGAGACTTGAATCTTGTGTGATCTGTGTGTCTGAGAGTCGAGCCGTTGATGCCAGAGATGTTGTGTGTGGCTGCCACTTCCTGTATTTTTCATATGGACCATGAGCAAACAGAAACCGTCAGTGTCGAGTCTGTCTCCACCCGGTCTGCAGCTCCCACGCTGCGTTCCAGACAACTCGGAATCTGGAATCTCCCAGTTAGTAAAAACTCAGATTTCCAACTTCCAACAAAGCGTTCGAGACGCCCCACGCCACAAAAACCAAAAACTTTGCATTCAAAGTGCTTCACCTAAGACACTAAAACATTACAAAGGGCACAATACAATTTAAGCACTTTAAAATAATGAAACAGACCATTTAAAGGGACAACGAGGAGTTTTGGAAAAGCGAAGCGTTTTCACACTACATTTATGAGCCTCCGCACCGTGAAATTCTTTGACCGGCGCAAGACAGACTCATGTTTTCATTCATCAAGAATTAAAGTCAGAGGCTGGAAGACGATCACATACCGTCGTAGTTCCCACCATAAACGGAGATTCGGCGGCGTTATTCTCATGACTCGCCACAAAACCGAAAGTAAAGAAACGCTGGTCGGCTCGCCCAGCATTTCCACCACCACTAATAATAACAAAATAACCATAGAGACAAAACCATAGATTTATCTAAAATGGAGCCATTAACAAGTGGTAACGTAGATTCATCCACATTAATATGAGACTTTTTTATTGTCGCAGAATTTTTCGTTCTGCCGACGGAGAAACTCCTCGTTGTCCCTTTAAGCATTTTAAAATAATGAAACAGATCATTTAAAATCAAAGAGAAATAACAACATTAATTTATCAGTAGATTAATCTGTAACCGTAAGTAAATATTGGATATTTCAAACGTTTTAATGTATTTTGGCATTTAAAAGGCATTTTAATTAATGTTTTACCGCTGATGGTGGTTGTCGTTTTGTACGGGTGCAGATTGTTGTGTGACATCAGATGACTGATTCTTGGAGAAGTCGGGGTAGATTTTTTTCCCCGAGTGAAAGCTCCGACATGAGGAGGCGTTCAAACGCACTTTTTCAAGTAGGAGGTCGGAAAAATCAGAGTTCTGGTTGATCTGGTTGTCTTGAACGCAGCATCGGTCCTGAACCCTTTGGATCCTCCTGAAGATAAGCTGCTGTTATTATTATCTCATAGCGTGGTGAATGTGCAGCTCACAACTTGTCCACCAGAGCGTTGTGGAGTTGTTGGATTGTGTATTTGATGAGTTTGATGAGGGAAACCAAGAAATCCCATGAGCCTCTGTAGCGTAGCTCTGAGCAGCTCACGGCTCTGCCCTGCCGATCTCAAAACAACATGCACCGATAATTAAAGGTGATGATGAACCTACTGCTGTGACTGTAGGGATTATGGTGAGAGGAGGATCTGACTAAATGTTGAACTGTCCCTTTAATGACACAACAACAATGTTCGGCTTTTCTTCATTGTTGAAGTACGGAGCGGCCATCTTGGCTCTACCATTAAGCTAGGCACAGCGGATTTTAGCGAACGTGGACATATTGGATTTGTTGGGAACTATTTTCAGTGGCGGATGAAGACGGCGCCTGAAGGAGCAGCAGTCTGGCTCATCGACCTGATGTTGTTTTAGGACGATCGTTGAGGAATCGGATATTAGTATTATTATTTTGTGTGTTTGCCATCAGACCCCGAGGCTGGTTGTGGTTCGACCTCTCCTCAGGTGTTTTATTTCTCTACTTGTTATTTGAAAAGTTGCTCCTTGAATAAAGATTATTATTTTGTGATTTGCTCAAAGTATGAATATTTAGTTTTTAGTTTTTTATCATTTCAGCAGCCTTCTCCTCCTGCAGATATGAGTTAAACCCAGCATGGTCATCGAGCAGCGATGGATTACATAACTCAGCTCCCTGCCTCAAGCTGCTGATTTCCATACCTGTATGGAAATGAAGAGACGCCAGCGTGTCTGTGTGTGAGGCAGAGGAAGTTCATCCACACATGTGAAACCACTCAGGTGTTCTCTGGAAAAGAAAAAGGAAAGTCTGCTTTGGAATAAATTGATGAAAACATACAATAAATACTAAAAACTCTTGATGTGCTCCTCTGCAGCGTCCACCTGCAGCTTTTTTAAAATAAACCCTCTGGACTTTAATTGGTCAACTCCAACATCATTGTAAATGATGAACCTTCAGCCACAAACAAATGTAATATATTGTATATTATACATCTATATATACAGTTATGTGACAACATTTGGACACCCCATTAAATATATGGTTCTTTATTTAGAAATACTAACATATGAATATAAGTGCTTATCATATTATTATGCAAAAACTAAAAGATTGATGTGTTTGTGTAGGATGTACAATTACATCTCCTTTATCTATAAATAGAAGATTTATTATTATTTCTTAACAAAGAACTAAGTATTTATTGGGATGTCCAAACTTCTTTACATGACATTTGAAATAATAATAACTTAATAACTTCTACCTATCTAGAATCTATCTATCATCCTATCTATCTATCTATCTATCTATCTATCTATCTATCTATCTATCTATCTATCTATTGTTCTATCATTCTATATCCATTGTTCTATCAATCTGAAGTTTATATAATATAATATGAATATAGTTAAACTTAGGCTATAGATAGAATGGCAGATATCTATCTATCTATCTATCTATCTATCTATCTATCTATCTATCTATCTATCCATCCATCCATCCATCCATCCATCCATCCATCCATCCATCCTAAAGTTTAGAGGTAAACTTCATGTGTGTGGTGCAGTTCATTGGGTGAAGCCCTGACCGGACTCAACCTCTCTGAGTCTCTGCTCATTTCCCTACTGGCTTTTAAAGAATTCACCGCTTCTGCGCATGCGCACACAGACAGGCCGGTTGGCCGGAGAGAGTCTGGATGGGGGGGGTGACACGATCCGACATGAACACGGTTAGAAACAGAAACAGAGCATCAAATAATAAATTAAAACCTTCTTCGAGTTATAAAACACTGATCATCATCCTGTGAGTTTTTCTCTAGGATTTTAAATACGTGTTTTCCTTTTTTTCTTTTCTTTAAAAAAAAAATCTGTGTCACTGTTGCGTGCACCCCTGCGTGCTGCAGCAGAATGGTCCAGTCCAGCCTCCTCCTCCTCCTCCTCCTCCTCCTCCTCCTCCTCGGTGTCGGAGCTCCTCTTCTTCTCCTTCTTCTAGTTAAAATGCCGCTGTCGAGCCGCCGGTGTCCGCGGAGGAGACGGAGCGAGAGGAGCTGAGATGTAGAGCTGGTTTCTACTCTCCAGGACGCTATATACCACATATATATATATATATATGTATATGTATGTATATATATATATGTATATACACAGAGAGCCTTCATGAAGTTATTAAGGTTTTTATTATTATGGTGCTCCGTCTATTTATTCCAGTCTGAAGCAGGAATTCAGATCCAGGACTTCAGAGTAGACAGATAGATCCACACGGGTTTATTATCTACGCTACGCTGGCTTTTATTTTTTATTTTTTTTATATATAAGCTTTTTTTTCTCTGTGGAGGAAGATTTTTTTTGTCTTTTTTTTTATATCTATTTTGTAAACCCACCTCTATAATACTAATGTACAACACGGTGTGGACCGCGGCGGACTCAGCCGGAGAGGACGGAGGAGACTGGAGGGAGGTGATGATGCCCTACTCCACTGAGCTCATATTTTACCTGGAGATGGACCAACCGCCAGGTAAGAGAGGAGGAAGAGGAGGAAGGAGAGGAGGAGGAGGAGGTGTTGTGTTCAGGGTCTCGTTCAAAAATCGGGGGAAAGTTTTTTTTAAAAGCGCAAATCTCGCTGCTGCTGCTAAAAAAAAGAAAACCCCACACTCCCCCCTCCTGTCTGTCTGTCTGCTCATTCATGGAGACATTTTTTTAACCCTTTTTTAGTGTGTTTGACATTAGCTTTATTTGTATTCTTTGTTTTTTTTGGTCTTGCAGCAGGAAAACTGAGGAGTTGAATCATAATAATAATCATAAAAGACCTTTGATTTAGTGACATTTTGTGTGTCAGATAGATAGATAG
This sequence comes from Trachurus japonicus, assembly GCF_045865225.1. Classification (NCBI taxonomy): domain Eukaryota; kingdom Metazoa; phylum Chordata; class Actinopteri; order Carangiformes; family Carangidae; genus Trachurus; species Trachurus japonicus. Next base: position 33,195,425 of record NC_140910.1, read on the forward strand.
ATAGATAGATAGATAGATAGATAGATAGATAGATAGATAGATAGATAGATAGATAGATAGATAGATAGATAGATAGATAGATACTTTATTAAAGGCACATCCCAAACAGAGGTCCATTAGAAATAAGAAACCATTGAGAATAAAAAAGGTCAGTTCATGACATGATGACATGACAGTAACCTGAGCTGAAACCATCTATTATCTATTGTCATTTATTCTGGTTTTGACTCAGAAGCTGCAGCAGCTCTTCCTCCTCCAGACAATAGCCCAGTCCCATCATGAAGTAGGCTACCCACCACCAGCAGCAGCAGCAGCTCAGCTCTCTGTGCACATCTGCTAATGATTTCACATGAGAAATGAACAGGAAACATGACATTAAACACAGCCGGACTTATTGAAATCACAGTTGCAGACACGTTTTCTCTTCTCTTCTCTTCTCTTCTCTTCTCTTCTCTTCTCTTCTCTTCTCTTCTCTTCTCTTCTCCTCCTGCTTTTTATTCTTCTAAATAAAACATCTGACACCCACTGACTGACTTTCTGAAATACAAACGGCTCCATCCAGAGGGGGGTGAGAGGGTGAGGGGGTGTAATGAGAATAAAAAGCTCCGGAGCATTTTATCCCCATAACGGCCGTCAGTGACACGCAGCCATAACTCTTTAATTCTTTGTGTTTCCTTTATGACTCCAACTGTCTGAATACTGCTGCTTCATTCATTCATTCATTCATTCATTCATTCATTCATTCCTCAGCAATTGTGCCACTGTCATTTGACCCCCTCCTCCTCCTCCTCCTCCTCCTCCTCCTCCCTCCATTTATTCTCTCCTCTGTTCTGTCTCTCTTCTCTCCATCTGTCCATTCAGATGTCTTACTGTATGAAGTCACTGTGTTTTTATTATTGTGTCTCAGCTGTGGCATAGATAATAAAACACACACACAGACAGACACACACACACACACACACACACACAGACAGACACACAACACAGACAGACACACACTCCCTCAGGTTGAGTTGTGCGTCCTCTCGGTGTCGTCAGGTTTATCATTGAAGTCGTTCTGCAGCAGCAGCTTCAGTTGAACTTTACACCTTTTCTTTTCTTTTCTTTTCTTCTCTTTCTTCTCCTGAATGGACTCAGTGGTGGATGCTTATGATGATGTCACACACACACACACACACACATATGCACACACACACTTTGTGCTCTGTGTCGGTGTGGTTCAGCCTCTGGACCTTGACTTCTGCTCAGAGCCACTGACTCTTCTGAAGCTTCTACATGAGACAGAGAGCTGGTTAACTCAGTCAAGTGTGTTGCTTTTTTTTTTATTTTTTAACCTTTTTATTTCATCTTTTTTCTTTTTTTATCCAGATAAAATGTTTTACAGAACAAATGTATCATTTACAAACAAACTGACAGGATTATAATATTATAATATGGATGTGTGTGTCATAGTGAACGTGTGTGTGAGGAGTTTGGTGTGAGAAGTTGAGAGCATCACTCTGCTGCTTTCACTCGTCTCATTTGTGGACGCTGTGTTAGATATTACATGCATTTTAAATATCTATGTGTGTGTGTGTGTGTGTGTGTGTGTGTGTGTGCAAACTCACCAGTCATCGGTTACATCACTGACAGCTTCTCTGCATGTCTTTGTCTCATCATCATCATCATCATCATCATCATGCAGCGGGAGAGAGAGAGAGAGAGAGGAGTGTGAGTGTGTGAGTCTTTGTCTGACACCTGACAGTTCATCTGTGTGAAGCTATGAGAGGCAAAGATGGAGGGATGGAGAGAGAGAGAAGGAAAGAAAGAAAGAAAGAAAGAAAGAAAGAAAGAAAGAAAGAAAGAAAGAAAGAAAGAAAGAAAGAAAGAAAGAAAGAAAGAAAGAAAAAGAAAGAGCGTCCTGCAGATGTTCATTATAATATTTATTACACTGGAATTGAAACGTGAGCGGCTCGGTGACGGTTAGAGTGCACGTCTGTCCGTCTGTGTGTGTGTGTGTGTGTGTGTTGCCTTTGTGTGCAGGGTGATTAGCACAGGTGGAGTGGCACCACATCCCCCCCCTCCCCTCTTCTCCCCCAGGGGAGGAGGGCAACGCCAGCGTTTCCACGGGCAACTTCATGTGTGTGTGTGTGTTAATGATGAGTCTCATCTTTCAATGGAAAACCACCGAGGCATCGTCACCGTTAGAGGAGTGTGTGTGTGTGTGTGTGTGTGTGTGTGTGTTGTAGTGTTTGGTATGTGGACATGACTTTGTTCTAGCGTGAAAACAGCAAACGCCGCCCACCCCCCCCCCCTCCCTGATGACACGATACGATCTCTGTGTTTGATTCCCGTGCAACTTTTTTTTTTTTTTCTCTCTCTCTCTGCTGCTTCGTTATGCAACAGGAGCTGCAGAGAAGCAGAGGAGTGAGACGTCGCTGCTCTGCACACGTCTCTGTTTCTGCAGTTCACGCAGTTCAATAATAAATTATCAATAATCAATAATCAATAATCAATATCCCATAATATGAATGATGTGACTAATCCAGAGGCAGAGCAGCAGGAAGCAGTGTAGAGACGGTGCAGAGGTTTGATTGACAGGTGGCTGTGTGGTGATGATGTCACTGAAGTCATCAGATCAGATAGGAGGAGGAGGAGGGGCATCGTTGTCGTGGAGACGCATCTGTTGTCACGGAGACTCAGATTTGATTCCTGGATGTTTTTTTTGTTGTTGTTGTTTTGTTTCAATGATAGTTCAGCTGCTGTGACACACACACACACACACACACACACACACACACACACACACTGAGCTGCGACCTGTTGATTTAAACCTCCTGTTCCCTTCCTTCCTTCCTTCCTTCCTTCTTTCCTTCCTTTCTCCCTTCCTTCCTTCCTTCCTTCCTTCCTTCCTTCCTTCCTTCCTTCATTCCTTCCTTCCTTCCCTTCGTCCTCACTTCTTCTTCCTACCTCTTTTGATCCAATTGACCCTCCGTCTTTCTTTCCTTCCTTTTCCCTTCCTTCTTTCCTCCCTTCTTCCTTCCTGCTTCCTTCCTTGACCTAAACTGTTTCCTCCCTCCATCTTTCTTTCTTTCCTTCCTTCCTTTTTCCCTTCCCTTTTCCTTCCTTCCTTCCTTCCTTCATCCTTACTTCTTCCTTCCTTTTTGACCCAATTGACCCAATATGTTCCCTCCCTCCCTCCATCTTTCTTTCTTTCTTTCTTTCTTTCTTTCTTTCTTTCTTTCTTTCTTTCTTTCTTTCTTTCTTTCTTTCTTTCTTTCTTTCTTTCCTTTTCTCTTCCTTCTTTCCACAATCCTTTTCCCCTTCCTTCCTTCCTTCCTTCCTTCCTTCCTTCCTTCCTTCCTTCCCTTTCTCCTTCCTTCCTATTTGACCCAATCTGTTCCCTCCCGCCATCTATCTTTCCTTCCTTTTTTCCCTTCCTTCTTTCCTCCCATCTTTCCCTTTGTCCTTCCTGCCTTCTTTCCTTCCTTCCTTCCTTCCTTCCTTCCTTCCTTCCTTCCTTCCTTCCTTGACCCAGGTGGACAACAGGAGGGTTAACAACACTGATGCTGCTGCACTGTAACTCCACCTTCCTCCTCTCTTTCCTCCTTTCTTTCTTTCTTTCTTTCTTTCTCTTGTGAGGTCTAACCCCCTCCTCCTCCTCCTCCTCCCCCTCCCCTCTTCCCCTCCTCCTCCCCCCTCCTGCCTCCTGATTGGCCGAGGGGGCGTGCCTCCGTGCAGGGATTAGTTAGAGCGTCGTGCTCGTCTTTTTTAGGATCAGCCTCGCTCGCTCTTGTCTTCAGTCCGACGGAGCGCGGAGAGCAGGAGAGAGGGAGGAGGCGGCGACAGTGGAGGAGGAGGTAGAGGAGGAGGAGAGAGAGAGAGTGGAGAGTGAGGGAGAGAAAGAGAGAGAGAAAGAGAAGGAGGGAGGAGGGAAACAGCTGAGAGACGAGTGGCAGCCATGCAGTTAACGGAGAGCACCATGTTCGAGGACGGTAAGAGACTGAACCGGACAGATCTGCTCTCCTTCTTCTCTTTGTCTCTTTCTGTTCTTTTCTTTTCTTTTCTTTCTTCTCCTCTTCTTCCCTCCAGTTTGCATCCATCTAGTTACATTGTTTTTTACACTTTTATCTTCTTTTTCTTCCTTCCTTTCCTCCCTCTTGTCCTGTCACTGCAGCTCTGTGCTCTGTCATTATTCAGTTCACGGCACATGACCTAAAGTCTGCACAGTGTGTGTGTCAGTGTGTGTGTGTGTGTGTTGTTTCCCTGATGCTTTTGTGTAGTTATAGTTGTTGTTGTGTAGTTGTTGAGCTCCAACAGTCAGAAAGTCTCAACGCAACACATGTGCAGCTGTTTCCACATGTTGTCACTTTGAGTTTTTCTTTAAAACAATGATTGTATAGTGAGTGTCAGAGAAACCTGGAGCTGTCAGCTGTCTCCATGTGTGTGTGTGACAATCAAACACACCCACATGCTGCAGATGCACACACACACATGCACATGCACACACTCTGGTGCATGCATGCAGGTCCTGATGTGATCCAGATGTGCAGCAGCAGCAGCTGTTGTTGTGGAAACAGCAGCCGTTTCTCTTTGTGGAGTTTTTATTGTCGCTGCAGAGTGGGAACTCGTCCTGTTGCAGCGAAGATCTTTGTTGTTGCCTGCATGTGACGATCAGCTGGAGCTGGAGCGTGCACGTGTGGCTTCTGTTCATGTTGTTAAAGCTGGATGGGATGTGAGACTCACACTGGTGCTTTGTGTGCATGCATGTGTGTGTGCGCGCATGTGTGTGTCAGTTGGTGCTAATGGTCATTGTTCAGGAAAGTGTGTGTGTTTCTGCATGTGTGTGTGATGACAAGTGATATCGCTCTGTGTGTGTGTGTGTGTGTGTGGCAGAGCGCTGCTCCTTTGTCTGCTGAGGGGGAGGGAGGAGGAGGAGGAGGAGGAGGAGCGGGGGGAGGAGGGGGAGGAGGAGGGGGTGGGGGGAGTTGCACTGACGGTCGCCTTTGTTCACGTCGCCTTCGCTGTAGTTGCTCGTGATTTTTCCTCAGATTTGTGTCACTACGCTGGAGTCACATGACCAGTTCTTCACGTCCTCCTCCTCTTCTCTTCTTTGTGTGGATGTGGACGGACGGTTGTCACGGAGATGGACAGATGTTTTTTAAAAATAAATGAATAGATAAATAAATAAATAAATGAATAAATAAATAAAAGCCAGATCAGAAGTATTGATGCCAGCGTCAGAGGAGGGTTTTATTTGTTATTTAACGTCTCAAGTTTGTCAATGGAGCTTTGCAACAAAGGACGTATGTGTGTGTGCGTGTATGTGTGTGTGTGTGTATGTGCAAAACTTTTAGTTGTTTATCTTGTGGCTTTGTTCCTTTTTTTGCATTTTCACACATTAGTCACATTGTGGTTTAAGCAGCAGATTCAATAAAGATCTGATGAGTTTGAATCAGTGGCGACTGTGATGCTGCAGCCGCGGTGACGGACCTATTGTCCTGTGTGATGCTGCCGTGTCCTTTGTGTGGTCCAGGTGTAACACACACACACATGCACACACACACATGCACATACACACACACACACACACATATACACATAGACACACACACACACACACAGATACACACAGACACACACACACACACACACTGTTGAGTTTTTCTCTTTAACTTTCTTCACTCTTCTGTTTACTGCTGCAAAAGTTTCTATTAAAATATAAAGTGAATTTCCACAGTGTGTGTGCGTGTGTGCATGTGTGTGTGTGTGTGTGTGTGTGTGTGCGCACATGTACATGTACACGTGTGTGTGTATATAACTGTGTGTGTAGCCTATAAGTGTGTGTGAGAGTGTGTAAAGTGCTGACGGAGGGGAACAGTGCAGCTGCAGAATGACAGTTTTTGGCCGTGGCAACTGGCTGCCATGGTGACGTGAGAGAGGGAGAGGGAGGAGGGGAAGAGAAGGGGAGAGGGAGGGAGGGAGGAGGAGGGGGGAGAGTGGGAGAGGAAAAAGTGATGAGAGGTAGAGGAGGGTGGAGGAGAACAAAGAGGAGGGAGAGGAAGACGAGCTGCCTCCGTACATTCCTCTGGACTGTGTGTGTGTGTGTGTGTGTGTCCAGTGTGTGTGTGTGTGTGTTGTGTTGTGACGACGGCTCGTCAGCAGGAAGTGAACAACACACACACACACTGATCAGAGGGTTAAACAGGTGTGTGTGTGTGTGTGTGTGTGTGTGTGTGTGTGTGTGTGTGTGTGTGTGTGTGTGTGTGTGTGTGTGTGTGTGTGTGTGTGTGTGTGTGTGTGTGTGTGTTGTTATAGTTTAATGGACATTAACATATTTTCATTAAGTTTTAATTATGAAAAACAAACAACAATCAGTGTCAGAACCTTTAGCTCAACTCTGTACATGAGAGAGAGAAGGAAGGAAGAGAAAACTGAGAAAGAAAGAAAGAAAGAAAGAAAGAAAGAAAGAAAGAAAGAAAGAAAGAAAGAAAGAAAGAAACAATGGAAGACAGCAAGAAAGAAGAAAAGACAGAGAAAAGAAAGAAAGAAGGAAGGAAGGAGAGAAGAAAGAAAGGAAGACAGTAAGAAAGAAAGGAGTGAGGAAGGAAAGACAGAGGAAAGAAAGAAAGGAAGACAGCAAGAAAGAAAGAAAGCAGGAAGGAAGGAAAGACAGAGAAAAGAAAGAAGAAAGGAAGGAAAGAGAAAAGAAAGAAAGGAAGGAAGAAAGGAGGAAGGAAGGAAAGACAGAAAAGAAAGAAAGAAGGGAAGAGAAAATAAAGAAAGGAAGACAGCCAGAAAGAAAGTGAGGAAGGAAGGAAAGACAGAAAAGAAAGAAAGAAAGAAAGAAAGAAAGAAAGAAAGAAAGAAAGAAAGAAAGAAGGAAGGAGAAAATAAAGAAAGGAAGACAGCAAGAAAGAAAGGAAGGAGGAAGGAAGGAAAGACAGAAAAGAAAGAAGTAAGGGAGGAAATAGAAAAGAAAGAAAGGAGGAAGGAAGGAAGGAAAGAGAAAAGAAAGGAAGGAAGGAAGACAGCAACAAATAAAGAAGGAAGGAAAGAAAGACATAAACAAAGACCTGAAAAGTTCATTTTAACTTCTGTTTTAGAAGTTGATGTTGACTTGTGTTCATGAATTTTATATCATTTCTATTTTATTTTCTAATTTCTACACATTTTAAATGAAGCGATTAGAAACACTGAAGACAGCTGAATATTGAAATCATCATGTTATTCTGTGCAGCTGGTCAACGTTAACCATTTAACCGCCTGTCACTTTTTACAGTGCAGCGTGTGTGTGTGTGTGTGTGTGTGTGTGTGTGTGTGTGTGTGCGTATGTGTGTGTGTGATGGTTGACTGTGATGTAGGAGCTCTCTAGTAATTACACCTCTGTTCTTTAAACTGTATCCAGATGTGACTGGAGACCTGTAAACCATGGTCTGCTGCTGCTGCGTGTGTGTGTATGTGTGTGAACCAGGTTTACACACTTAAAGCTGAAGTTTCTGCAAAGTTAGCGGCCATTTTTTTGATCTGTTATTGATTATTATTGGTTATTGTTTGGATTTTAAAATTCTCAGCCCTCTGAAAAGGCTTGACAGGAAGCACACTGAAGCTATAACTCGTGTTTTGTCCTTGGTCTTCTTTTACTTTTATTACAAAATGACCACAGGTGACCACAGGTCTGAAATGATTAACCAAATATAACAGGTTACATATGATAATATTCATGAAATTATAACTTTTAAATAGCTATTTTTACTTTTTACAATACCTTTTACCTTTTACTTTAAACAAAACATAGACTTTTTAAAATATATATCAATCAAATGGGCCGTGTGCTTCTGCCAAAATAACACGCAGACTTTTTCAAAATAAAATGCAGAGGTACAAAACTCTTAAATTAATTACCCAGAGGTACAAATAATGATTACTGTAAATAATGAAAGTCTTGACAGTTATTGCTGAAATTAAAACAGTAACAAGAGTTTTGATTTTGAGGACGAACCATGAATTAAAAATAACATTTTAGCAGCAGTGATGATAATGAGACGAACTCAGGGGGAGGATGAGTTCAAACACAGGAGAAAACTGTGGGAAAACAGAGCGTCGGCACAAGAAGACAGTGTTTATGTGTCTCTCTGTGTGTGTGTGTGTGTGTGTGTGTGTGTGTGTGTGTGTGTGTGTGTGTGTGTGTGTGTGTGTGTGTGTGTGTGTGTGTGTGACAGACAGAGTAATTACTGTGATGATGTATGGCCTAGCTGTGTTTGTCACTGTGATTAATAACGCGCTCGGCACCGTGTTGCAGATACAGAAACAGATTCTGTAGCTGCAGATATTTACATACGGAGCTCGTTCACACGTCTCGACAATGAAGTTAATTAATTTCCTGCTCCAACTGTTTGTGCTCAGTCGAGTCCTAACGTCTCCTCTCCTCTCCTCTCCTCTCCTCTCCTCTCCTCTCCTCTCCTCTCCTCTCCTCTCCTCTCCTCTCCTCTCCTCTCCTCTCCTCTCCTCTCTTCCAGCTCTTCCTCCGAAGCCGGCGAAGCCCCAGCAGACGACGACCTCGTCCTCCTCCTCTTCGTCTGTCGGGGTCGGAGGAGGAGGAGGAGGAGGAGGAGGGGGGAACAGCGGTGCCAAGGACGGGGGAGGGGCCGGGGCCTCGCTGCAGGAGGCCGAGTGGTACTGGGGAGACATATCCAGGTGAGAGGACGGAGAGAAAGAAAGAGAGAACTACGGTGGCTCTGAAGGGTCAAATCATTATACAGCTTAAAGAAAGTGACACAAGGACATCCTACAAACTGCATCAGTTTGACAAAAACTCCACAACAACACAACAGGAAGTGTTCCCGGACTGGTCCGTCAATTTATTGGGAAAGAAAGAAAGACAGTAGAAAGAAAGGAAAGACAGAAGGAAAGGATGAACGACATAAAGAAGGAAAGGGAGAAGAAAAGAAAGAAAGAAACAGAAACAAATCAGTATTCAGCTTAAAGAAAACACAAAGACATGCTACAAACTCAAAGAAAAAACTAAAAACTCAACAGGAAGTGTCCTTGACTGGTCTCTCACTTTATTGTGAAAGAAATTAAGAAAGAAAGAAAGAAAGAGGAAGGAAAGACAGAAAAGAAAGAGTGAAGGGAAAAGAAAGGAAAGAAAAATGACAGAAGGAACAAAATGGGGAAGAAAAGAAAGAAAGACAGGAAGAAGGAAAGAAAGGCGGAAGGAAAGGATGAAAGACAGAAGAAAGGAAGAAGGAAAAAAGAAAGACAGAAGGAATGGAAAAAGGAAGGAAAGAAAGGAAGACCAAAAGAAAGAAAGAAAGAAAGACAGAAGGAACGCTAGAAATACGACAGAAGGGAAGAGCGGAAGAAGGAAGAAGGAAGGAAAGAAAGACAGAAAGAAGGAAAGACAGAAGGAATGATAGAAATAAGACAGAAGGAAATAAAGAAAGACAGAAGGAAGGAAGGAAGGAAGGAAGGAAGGAAGGAAGGAAGGAAGGAAGGAAAGAAAAAAGACAGAAGGAAGGATGGAAAGAGAGGAAGAAGGAAGGAAGGAAAGAAAGGAGAGACAAAAGGAAGGAAAGAGAGGATGAAGGAAAGGAAGAAAGAAAGAGGAAAGACATAAGGAAGGAAGGAAAGGAAGAAAGAGGAAAGACATAAGGAAGGAAGGAAAGGAAAAAAGAGGAAAGACAGAAGGAAGGAAGTAAAGCATTATCTTGTCCTCAGAAACACTTCCTGTTGTGATCTGTATCAGTAGAGAGTGAACAGCTTCAGTCACATGATCAACACATCTACTAGACACACACACACACACACACACACACACACACACACACACACACAGACACAGACACACACACACACAGTGACCTCATCCCTCTCTCCCTCTCTCCGTCTCTCTCCTTCAGGGAAGAGGTGAATGATAAACTCAGAGACATGCCTGACGGGACCTTCCTGGTGCGGGACGCCTCCACCAAGATGCAGGGAGACTACACACTCACTCTGAGGTACACACACACACACACACTGACCAATCACTACACACTCACTCTGAGGTACACATACTCACTGACCAATCAGCTGACAAGGAGCTGTCTGATTGGATGTTCACTGTAACAACTAAAATGCCATATATTTTTTATAGAAAATGATCTTTTAGTGCAAACAGACATAATTCCTCAACTGGACATGCTGCTGGAGGTTACTTTCTCAGTGTCCAGTTTTATGTAGAGCTATGAAGGAGTGGAATGACCATCCAAATTATGTTATACAACAAAGAAATATGGTTAGTTTTAAAATGAAACTAAGAGATTATAGACCGAATCACCTTGTTGTTTACATTCTACTTCCGGGTAGAAAACCAGCACGTAATTTGAATGAGATCAATAGTAACGAAGGAGAGTTTAGCTATAGGCTATATCATATTTTTCACGCCCTATCACCGTTTAGACAAATCTGAAATGATTGAAGAAACATCACTGTTTCTGTGTGTGTGCTTTGTGTTGTTATGTGTTGTATTTATTCAGTTTGGGGGAATCACAGTGTCTAGAAAGCATCAGTGGCTCAGCTGACAGGGACAGCTAACGGTAGCTAAGCTAATGGCAGCTAAGCTAACGGCGGTACAAAGCTAACAGCAGTAGCTAAGCTAGCATCAGGACGTCAGCTGTTAAAACCCTCCCGTTATGGGACATGAAACTACTCCAGTTAGCTCAGTCATGTTGGAACTCAGATATCCGCTGGAGAAAATATTTTTTCATGGAGCGTTTATTGAGCCACTGAGTTATTAAAGTTAAACAGGTAGCTAACCGTTAGCCCGGCTAATCTATGATAACCATGACTAATTACAAAAATGTGCACACATAAATAGTAATGTTTGTCCAGTCATTGGTTTTATAAACTTTACAAACATCAGATTAGTCTAAACGGTGATAGAGTGACATGAAAAATTAGATATAGCGAAACTCTCGTCCGTCACTATTGTTCTTATGCTGGTTTTCTGTTGTAAACAACTTTACTTCGATCGTAATTTTGACCATTTTATTTACATTTGCTTCGCACATGGAAGCGGATGTTACGACGTGCAGCTTTGACGTCATATCGGAGCCTTAACGTCAGTAAATTCGAGTAAAAATACAGACTTCACTTATCCGACGTGGGGGGGTCATTTACAAATCACCAGACGTCCTCAGGTAATACTAATCCCGTGCGAATAGGGTTTAAGAGATTATTATTTCGATCGTAATTTTGACCATTAATATATCTGTAAATTGGGTCTTGGCATCCTTGTTGTGTAGTGATTCAATGTAGGAGCTGGTAATGCATGTTAGGTGTTCGTCTTGGATGTTTTGTTTGTACTGTATGTATCAAGTATGTGTTTTCTGTATTTGTTTTCTGTATTAAGTATGTGTTAATTTCTCCCTCTCTCCCTCTCTCCCTCCAGGAAAGGCGGGAACAACAAGCTGATAAAGATCTACCACCGCGACGGGAAGTACGGCTTCTCGGACCCGCTGACGTTCGGCTCGGTGGTGGAGCTCATCAGCCACTACAGACACGAGTCTCTGGCTCAGTACAACACCAAGCTGGACGTCAAGCTCATGTACCCCATCTCCCGCTTCCAGCAGGTACACACACACACACACACACGCTGTCAGGTTGTTCTGGCTTGATTTAAAGGGATAGTTCAGCATTTTGGCAAATTGACCCATTGCCATAATCCCTATAGTCATAGCAGTAGGTTCGTTACCTTTAATTTTCGGTGCAAGCTGTTTTTAGACGGCGGAGCAGAGCCGTGAGCTGCTCAGAGCTACGCTACGGAGGCTCATTATGGGATTTCTTGGTTTCCCTCATCAAACTCATCAAATACACAATCCAACAACTCCACAACGCTCTGGTGGACAAGTTGTGAGCTGCACATTCACCACGCTATGAGATAATAACACAACGCTCTGGTGGACAAGTTGTGAGCTAACGTTGTGTTATTATCTCATAGCGTGGTGAATGTGCAGCTCACAACTTGTCCACCAGAGCGTTGTGGAGTTGTTGGATTGTGTATTTGATGAGTTTGATGAGTTTGATGATGAACCTTTACTTTTACCAGGATCAAAATGGCTCCTAGCTTCACATTTTAGGAGTGAAAATCGACTTGCAAAGCAAATAGTAACATTTCCTTTTCATTCATGATCCTCACAAACCTTGACCTGACACCTGGAATGACAGATTATAGATTATTTGAGTTTAAAAAATAAACAAAACAAACAAAAAACCCTCAGCAAAATGTACTGGTTGCACATGTGCACGTAGATGAAACATTTACTTGCACTGTCTCAAATTTTAGGGGCAAAATTTGGATGTGACACTTTAATCAGCTGTTTTGTGTTTGTTTTGGCGTCTGCATGAAAACACTGCATCGTCGTTTTCCAATTTTCCCGCTCTGGGTCCCGTTCTGTTGCAGATTCACTTCACTCGCTGAGTAACGCTGCTTTTTAATGTCAGTAACAGTCGATAACGGCGTCATAACGGGGGGGAAACAGTAACGTTTAGATGTAAATAAAAGAGTTGTGTTAGTTTCTAACGCTGTTGTTTTCCGGTCTGGGCTCAGGACCAGCTGGTGAAGGAAGACAACATCGACGCTGTGGGGAAGAAGCTACAGGAATATCACAACCAGTACCAGGAGAAGAGCAAAGAGTACGACCGGCTGTACGAGGAGTACACCAAGACCTCACAGGTACGCTCACACTCTCTCTTTCTTTCTTTCTTTCTTTCTTTCTTTCTTTCTTTCTTTCTTTCTTTCTCTCTTTCTTTCTTTTCTCCTTCCTTCCTTCCTTACTTCCTTCTTTTCTCTGTCTTTCCTTACTTCCTCCTTTCTTTCTTTCTTTCTTTCTTGCTGTCTTCCTTCCTTCCTTTCTTTTCTCTTTCCTTCCTTCTTTCTTTCTTTTCTCTGTCTTTCCTTCCTTCCTCCTTTCTTTCTTTCTTTTTTTCTTGCTGTCTTCCTTCCTTCCTTTCTTTTCTCTTTCCTTCCTTCTTTATTTTCTCTGTCTTTCCTTCTTTCTTTTCTGTCTTTCCTTCCTTGTTTCTTTCTTTTTTTTCTTGCTGTCTTCCTTCCTTCTTTCTTTCTTTCTTTCTTTTCTCTGTCTTTCCTTCCTTTCTCGTTTCTTTCTTTCTTTTTTTCTTGCTGTCTTCCTTCCTTCCTTTCTTTCTCTTTCCTTCCTTCCTTCTTTTCTCTGTCTTTCCTTCTTTCTTTTCTGTCTTTCCTTCCTCGTTTCTTTCTTTTTTTTCTTGCTGTCTTCCTTCCTTCTTTCTTTCTTTTCTCTGTCTTTCCTTCTTTTTTTCTTGCTGTCTTCCTTCCTTCCTTTCTTTTCTCTTTCCTTCCTTCTTTCTTTCTTTTCTGTCTTTCCTTCCTTCCTCCTTTCTTTCTTTTTTGCTGTCTTACTTTCTTTCTTTCTCAGTTTTCTCTCTCTCTCTCTCTCTCTCTCTCTCTCTCGTGTACAGAGTTGAGCTCAAGGTCCTGACACTGATTGTTGTTTGTTTTTCATAATTAAGACTTAATGAAAACATTTTAATGTCCATTAGACTATAACAACACACACACACACACACACAGGTCCAGGCGTCTCCTCCGTCCACTCACTCTCTTCTCCTCCTCCTCCTCCTCCTCCTCCTCCTCCTCCTCCTCTCAGGAGATCCAGATGAAGCGCACGGCCATCGAGGCCTTCAACGAGACCATCAAGATCTTCGAGGAGCAGTGCCACACCCAGGAGCGCTACAGCAAAGACTACATCGAGCGCTTCCGCCGCGAGGGCAACGACAAGGAGATCGAGAGGATCATGATGAACTACGAGAAGCTCAAGTCTCGGCTCGGGGAGATCCACGACAGCAAGCAGCGGCTGGAGGCCGACCTGAAGACGCAGGCCATGGACAACCGCGAGACGGACAAGAAGATGAACAGCCTGAAGCCCGACCTCATCCAGCTGCGCAAGATCAGGGACCAGTACCTCGTGTAAGTAGCTACTGGGGGGGCGGAGCTTAAAATCAGGAGACCACCAGAAACACCGATCAGACCGGTCCTTAAAGGATGGTTCAACATTGGCGAATTGGCCCATTGCCATAATCCCTATAGTTTTAGGAGTAGGTTCGATGAAAAACTGTCCCTGAAGGCAACGCGCATCAGTGGTTTTACATGAATTTCCCTCTAAAACAACTCTGTGTGGTAACGTTGTGTTATTATCTCATAGCGTGGTGAATGTGCAGCTCACAACTTGTCCACCAGAGCGTTGTGGAGTTGTTGGATTGTGTATTTGATGAGTCTAATGAGGGAAACCAAGAAATCCCATAATGAGCCTCCGTAGCATAGCTCTGAGCAGCTCACGGCTCTGCTCCGCCGTTCTAAAAATAGCTTGCACCGACAATTAATTAGATTAGATAAACTTTATTGTCCCCAAAAGGGGAAATTTGTCTTGGGCAAAAGTGCGCATAGAGCCGTATAGCAACAATACAATAAGTACAGTGACAGACTTACAAGCAATAGACATACAGACGAAGCAGCATTGCAGCATCAGAACCATAGTAGTCGGCATTATCAGTTCTAAAAGAGAGGTGTAAAGTAAAAAGGACAGAAGCTTTGCTTGGTAAAAAACAAATAAAGGAATTTAAAAGATCCTAAGGTCAAGGAAATTTGCAACAGTAAAAACTCGAGCTACGCTACGCTTCCTCCAAATAATGAATAGGGACGGGCTGTTTATTCAACAGAGCTGTAGGTAACAAACCTACTGCTATGACTATAGGGATTATGGCAATGGGCCAATTTGACAAAATGTTGAACTATCCCTTTAAACGCATCTTCACACTAGAGTTGTAGTTTTTTCTTTTTTTTGTGAAGCAAAGTGAAGCCACGCCCAATCGATCAGCTGTGATCGATCGGTATTTGTTTATTTGCTTTTATGTGCATGTGGTCTGTTTAAAGACAAACAACTTTAAATCACAAGACGATCAAAATAATCGAATAATTAACTACACACTATCAACAACAATCCCTTATAATTAGGTCAAACAATAGGATGAAAAACCTTTAAAATAACCTGGTTTATTAAAAACAAGTAATAAGTTACTCAAAATATAATTAATAACAGCTGTAACTTCTTTCTTTAGTGTCTTTTTAAATCTTGATTTATTATCAACACCAGTCAGATAATCTGCTAAACATCCTCACATGACGATGGTTCTGATTGGCTCTTCTCTCTCTCTGTCTCCAGCTGGCTCAATCACAAAGGAGTTCGACAGAAACGAATCAACGACTGGCTGGGGATCAAGAACGACAACACAGACGAGTGAGTTTCAGTCTGAGCTGCAGCTGGACGCCATGACGACGTCTGGTCTGGTCTGGTCCCTGCTCATCCTCTACCTCTCTCTCTGTCTCTCTCTCTCTCTCTCTCTCCGGTGCAGAGGCTACTTTGTGAGCGAGGAAGACGAGAACCTTCCTCACTACGACGAGAAGAGCTGGTTCGTGGGCGACTTGAACCGGACTCAGGCAGAGGAGCTGTTGCTAGGGAAACCGGACGGAGCCTTCCTGATCCGGGAGAGCAGCAAGAAGGGCTGCTACGCCTGCTCCGTCATGTGAGTCTCACACACACACACACACACACACAGGAAACACTGGAGGTCAGATTGGTTCTGCCTCCTCCTCCATCAAGGTCCAGGAGCTTCTTCTGCCTCCTTAGCATTGATGCTAAACAGGTTTATAGAGCTTTCAAATGAACCTTTATTGACAATCTGACAGGACAGGACACATGTAGAGAGTGAGCAGAGCTGTTAGTGAACATGTCACCAGGTCAGTGTCAGTGACAGAGGTGGAGCAGCTCGTTAGTTATGTAGCTACCGTAAACCCTCCAATAGCAGCTCAGACTTCTAACTAAGACCTGGATCAAGACCCGGACCAGTCCAGGAGACCAGAGTCTGGTTGAGGATTTTACGGTAGCTTCAGTTTCCACTTCCTGTTGTGTCATTTTGGATTTAAAAAAAAAAAGATTTCTCAAGAATTAAAGGTTCAAGTTCCATCAAAAACGTCCTGTCAGTGATTCGTCAGTGAAACGAGTCGATTGTGTTTCCACACGTAGAGTTAATCAATGAGTCCAGAGTTTCTAACGACTTCCTGTTCCCATGTGGTCAGAACCAATCAGAGCAGTTTGTCTCCTCACTGTCTCAACTCATGTGACCTGGCTGGCCCCCACGCCCACCATGTCTCCTCCAGGGTTATTATACTTAACTAAAACTAAGACTGGCAGTGAAAAAATAATGTAGTAAACTGAAATTAAAAAAAAATTAAAAAACATTTTTTCTGTTTTCTGTGTTTGTTTTTTTAACTAAATCCGACTTCCAGGTCTCGATGCTAAAATGCAGTAAAGTAGAGTCAGATAACATCAGCTTAGTTGTAGTTTTCTTAGAGATGGGACGACAGGTAGATAAAAGTGAATGGAACCTGATGAGGACTGATGGGAACATTATGGGATGGATGCAACTAAAAGGGGAAAAGTTCATCTTCAGAGGTCTGACAGAGGCTTTCTCCTAAAACCTGGAAAACTACAACTAAGACTAAGACTAAATAAAAACTAGTCAACTCCTCAAAACTCAAAACTAAACTAAACTGTTTCATCACTTGTTGAACTCATTAAAAGTAAACAAAGCAGACTGAAACCAATGTAAATGTTGTTGCTGTACTAACCAGTGTTGTGTTGTCTCCTCCATTTCCTCCGTCAGGGTTGAGGGCGAGGTGAAGCACTGCGTGATCTACAGCACGCCGCGCGGCTTCGGCTTCGCGGAGCCGTACAACCTGTACAGCAGCCTGAAGGACCTGGTGCTGCACTACCACCAGACCTCGCTGGTGCAGCACAACGACTCGCTCAACGTCCGCCTGGCCTTCCCCGTCTACGCACACATGATGATGCCCTCCTCTGGACGCAGATGAAGCCCCCACACACACACCGCCACACACACACAGAGAGACAAGACTACAAACCAACGTTGTGGTTGACGACGTACAGGATCAAACCCGTCAGATCGATAAGAGAAACAAAGTAAAAACACTTTGCTGCAACACACACATCAGCCACCTTGGAGTTATATATATTTTTACAAGAACAATTTCGGAGGGCATTCTTTCTAAAGACTGCTTGATTTGCACAAGGAAGTTTTAAATGTTTGTGAATGTGAAAAAAACCTACAAAACCATGACAAAAACATAAACGCGACAGAAGGAAGGAAGGAAGCAAGGAAGGAAAGAAGGAAGGAAACGGAGTAGGCAACTTCAGAGTTTCAGGTTGACCGCGCTGCTACCTAAACTCCAGCTCAGACTCTTCACCAGAAACTCAAACAAAACAAAACAAAACACACGAATGACGACGAAAACGAAACAAACGAAACATTCCCATGGAAACAAGTTTTTGTTTTTTTTTTGTTCTGGAGTCGTTTTCATGTCTCAGATGTTTGTTCTCCTTCTTTTTGTTTTCTCCCGAAGTTTTTTCTTTTCTGTTTGTGGTAAATGGGAGAGGAGATGATGATGATGAAGATGATGATGATGATGATGAAGATGATGATGATGATGATGATGATGATGATGATGATGATGATGATGATGTCAAGTGTCTTGTTTCTGTCCCTCTCTCCGTTTGAGAAGCAACAAAAAAAGATGTAGCATTATTACAAGACAACGGACGCTTCCTGTTGTTCCTCCATGTAGACTGCTGCTGCTGAGGGGGGGAGAGGGGGGAGGGAGGGAGAGGGGGAGGGGCAAACAACAGGAAACAGTTTTTAGTCCGACGAAGGACAAAAAGGTTTGATTTATATTGTTTTTTTGTTTTTTTTTCTTGTTTCTTTTCTTGCCAATGTGTAAAAGGCAACGACAGATTAGAACCAGAGACCAAAGTGGGGGAGGAGGAAGAGGAGGGGGGAGGAAGAGGAGGAGGAGGAGGGGAGAGGACAGTGTGAGTTGTAGTGAACGGTGCGTTTGAGGCCACACATAAAACTGGAGTTTCAGGGCCAAAAAAAAAACGAGTATGAAGCACTTAAAGCAGCCGCCGCCACCATTTAAATTTGGATGAAACCAGAGAACAGGAACTCACTGTGACCAGACTGTTTCCAGAGGGAACTGTATCTGAGCGGACCAGTGAGGTCACAACTGAACTGAGACCAGTTTTATGTGTGGAGAGAGAGAGAGAGAGAGATGAAGGAGTGTGTGTTCAACCAGTTTTATTGTATTTTTTTTAAAGGGATAGTTCAACATTTTTGGCAAATTGGCCCATTGCCATAATCCCTATAGTCATAGCAGTAGGTTCGTTACCTTTAATTGTCGGTGCTGCAAGATATTTTTAGAATGGTGGAGCAGAGCCGTGAGCTGCTCAGAGCTACGCTACGGAGGCTCATTATGGGATTTCTTGGTTTCCCTCATCAAATACACAATCTAACAACTCCACAACGCTCTGGTGGACAAGTTGTGAGCTGCACATTCACCACGCTATGAGATAATAACACAACGTTACCACACAGAGTTGTTTTAGAGGGAAATTAATGCAAAACCTCTGATGCGTTTTGCCTTCAGGGACAGTTTTTCATCAAGCAGTCTCTGTATTTGCCTCTAAAACAACTCTGTGTGGTAACGTTGTGTTATTATCTCATAGCATGATGGTAAAAGTAACGAACCTACTGCTAATACTATAGGGCTTATGGCAATGGGACAATTTGCCAAAATGTTGAACTATCCCTGGAGATGGAGAAGTTTTAAACTCGTCCCGACTTCAGGCTTTAGAAGAAAAAACTTGAACGAACGTGCAATCGAGCTTCGTTTGAATGGAGAGAGAGAGAGAGAGAGAGATAATCAATGTGCACAGTCTGTTTTTCTTTTCTTTTCTTTTTCTTTTTGTTTTGTTGTTTTTCACTCAGATCTTCTGACCCGGTGCTCGACTTTCTAACCAGTGGAAGAGTTTTGTCTGTCAAAGATTTAAAAAGTAATAAATAATAATTATAATAATAATAATTATAATAATAAAAAAATATTGATAACAATAAAAACCAATGATCTTCACAAGCTGAAGAGAAAAACACCGACCAGTTGCATTGGATTCATTGGCTCTTCCTGGAAATTCTCTACTTGCTGCTGATTGGCTGCTTCTGTCTTGCTTCTGTTATAATATACTGATGTGATGTGTTCAGGTCCTAATGAAAAAGTGGGAAACCAGGACGACGCTGGTTACAAAGTCAAGACAAAGCACCCACACACACACATACACGTATTAACACACACACTGTTTGTGCATGTGAGGAGTGTGTGTGTGCGTGTGTGTGTGTGTGTCAGGTTGTGAGTGAATGATACGACCTTGGTTGTACCCACCTCTTCTTTATCTGCACCGTCTCCATGTCCCTCCTCCACCCTGTTGTCACGGTTACACCCATCCCCACCCTCCCCACTGTGGCCCCGCCCCCTTCTTTCTGATTGGTCCATCCTGATTGGTTGGACCAGCGAGGCTCAGGAAGCCGTTGACAGTCGGTCGGCGACGACGACGACGACGGTCCAGATCAAACCGAACCTCACTTCCTGTCACGTTCACGAAACGAATTCACGAGTTTTTTTGGACTTTATCACCATGGCAACGTCTCCATTTTTTTATTTTTCTTTATAAAAACAGTTTGGTGACGACTTCCATGTCTGTGATGTGTTCAAAAACACAAAATAAAACAAGGAGAGGACAAATACAGAGTTGGTCTGGACCGTCGTTGTCCCGGCGACGCTACTAGACAGGAAGTGCGAAAGGAAGACGGACGAGACGGCGTCAACACAGCTGGATGTTTGCTGAGAGGAACGCGTCGATTCTTTCAAAGACTGAAGCTTTTTTTTGTTGTTTTGTTTTACTGGGTTTTTTTTACAGTGTTTTTATGGGAGAAAAATTGACCCACGAAGTTCTTTTTTGTTCTTGTTTTTTTATTGCGTTCGTCCTGACTCACTTCCTGTCCAGCTGTGATGACGTCATCATCGGTCCGTCCGTCCGTCTGTGCTCAGGTTCAGGTTCAGGACTTCTCCTCAGTTTTTGTTTTTCCCCCCGGGGGGACAGGACGACGGTTTGTTGATATCATCTTGAATGTACGAAGAAAAAACTATAAAAAACAAGCGACCGAATCCATCCAGAACTGATTTCCTCTTCTGTTGATGTTCGATTTTTTTTTTTCTTTTTCTTTTTTGTGAATGCACCGTTGACTCCAGGTGCTATCGGACACTGTTACCCCCCCCCTCCTCCCACCTCCGTTGGATTGGACAGACTTCTCCGTCTCAAAGTCGTGAACCCTCAGGTGTTTTCAAAGTTTACCGTAGAAACGACGACAGCAGCGAAGCCAGCGACCAGAAAAAAACGAAACAAAAAGACGTAAATCAGGGTTTTTTCTTTCATTGATACTTAAATCACTCTCAGTCGATTAAGCTACACCCCCCCCTCCTCCCCCTTCCTCCTCCCCCCGTCCACTTCCCACTTCAACAAGATTTGTCCCTCACGGTTTCCTGTAGCGTGTCCTTTCTTCCCCTCCGTCGCCACAGTCTGAACTTTTTCTTTCTTTCTTTCTTTCTTTCTTTTTGTTTTTTTTATTCGCTTTCGACTTTTTGCAGAGGGAACTCAGAAAATTCCCGAACTCTTTATTACTTGAACAATATTGCATTGCATTGCTCACTGTTGAATGTCTTTATATGGAAAATATACATTTATTATTAAAGTTAAGATTTAAAAAAAAAAAAAAAAAAAGGAAAACGAAGAGTTCCCTTTTGTTTTATGGTGAGCGGCAGCAGGTGCAGGTGCAGGTTTGTTTAGTAGAGTTTTATTACGACAGATGTACAGTATTCACTGCAGGATAACGTAACCTATCAGAGCTACTTTAAGGAGGCGGGAGGCGAAACTTTTCTCAGAGATAACGTTTGAATCGGTTCCTTCGCAGATCGAGGGCTCGTCTGAACTTGCACATCGACCGACAACAAGAAGGAAAAAAAAGAGACTCGTGTTCATATTTTACCTGTGACGTCTGAGTCGCATTTACACAGAGATGATGTCATATCTATCACACATAATAATATATATATTGAGATATAGAAAAATATGCTGAAGGATATTAACAGTTTGGAGTCGTCGCAGTCGCCCGTTGACCTTTGACCTTTGACCGTTTTCGTCCATTTAGACCAAAGATTTCAGTTTGTGGCTTTCATCGTTCAGTTGTCGATTAGAAAGGGACGTCTCAGCGAAGTTTGTGTCCGATTGGTTCGTCGGTTTGTTTGTTTGTGTTTGGTCAAAAACAGGAAGTGTAACTAACTAACGTGTCCCTGTAACGTGATTCGATGATGTCCCGATGATACGAACCAATCAAGATTTAACTTCCTTCGGTTTGTGTGTGTGTCGTGTCGTCGCTCACACTGCTTCGTGTTATTTGCACACGTATACGTTGACCACAGCTCGAGTTTTGATATGAAACGTTTCTGTTTCTGTGATGAAAATGTCCTGTAGAAACTACAACTACATGAAAATTTGTATTTGGACAAAGTCAGACAAAAAAATGTCTTTGATTTGTTTTTTTCATGTATATTTTGTTTTCCGTTGCCCGAAGAAACAAGATTTTATTTTATTTTTTACACAAGATGTTACCATGTCTGCACAGAATTTATGGTATTTAATAATAATAATAACAATAATAATTATGCACAAGATTTGCATCTTTGTTTTTTGGAACTTCAGGGACACCGTACATTTTTTAAACAGGAGTGTTACTATTTCATTTTGCACTGTTTCAGATTCTAATTCAAAACCATGACGGGCATCGCGAAGGTAAAACGCTCAAGTGGGAAATTTTATGGAAGCTCAAAAATTTTGTAGAACAACATTTTTAGCGTGTTGATTGATTGTTGATTGATTGATTGACTGATTGATTGATTGGCCTTTTTTCCTCCAATGTTTCTGATATGTCAATACTGTAGAGATGTAAGGTTTCTGCAGAAGATTTCCCTCCATATGTCTTGTTATGGAGGGATGACTGTTTTCCTTCAGGTGCATCAAACCCCCCGAACACACACACACACACACACACACACACACACACACATATATATAGAAATATACACCGTACAGGTTGTTGTTCCTAAAAGGGGCGGGGCTTCTGCGTGTAGTTAAGTACTAAAAAGTGGTGAAAGTAAAAGCAGTTGAAAGGTTTAGTGGGACAAACCAAAATCTCTTATCATTTTTGTCTTGTTTGTTATTTTAAACGACTGTTTCGTCGAGTTTTTTCTCTCTGGAGAGAAAAAAAAACAAAACTCGACTTGAATAAACTCCAGAAAAGAGGCGGAGCTTCTTCAGCTCTCACAAAAACAAAGGTACATTCTGATTCAAAGGTGCAGAAACTTACAATAAAGCCTACTGTTACCTTCTTCTCTGAGTTGTTTCTACTCACTAGCACCCAGGACTGTTAAAATAGCAACTGTCTGTTGTTCCTCTGCTACTACTACTACTATTATTATTATTACTGCAACTACTTCTACTACTACTTCTACTACTACTGCTACTGCTACTCACCCCCGAGCAGTCCTGCAAAGTTTTATTTGCAGCCAGGTTTGAATATGTTTGTGATTCTCACAGAGGAGTCGTGTTGTGTTCTTACCACTGCTTATCTGATCACAGTACCCAGCACAGCTTCCAGGAGAGACAGCTTCATACATATATATATATACATTTATATATATATATGTGTGTATGAAAGAACAACTTTTAGAAAAACAAACTTTAAAAAAGAACAAAAAGATTTTAAAAAGTGTATATGACACCCTCCCCGTCCCCCTTTACCTCCCCCCTTTTTGACATACGTACAGATCCAGCATGCATATTTGGTACTCTTGACTGTTGTTTTTTGTGTATAAAAGAAAAATGGTTAAAAAAGATGTCTTTGAAAAAAAAACAACTGTTATTTGTCTGTTCATGGTGTATTCAAATCTGAATTTAATATAGCAAAGATTTAACATCACTGCTTTTACAGCTTAAAACCAGTTCCAGTCTTTTTTGTGTCACTTGTACAAAAAGCTATGACGACGCAACACTGAGAAAGAGACCGATGTTGATGTTTGATTTGAACAATGTATGAATATTTCTGTCCTCGTTATTTGAAACATGTCCTGATTTCACACGTCACGTTTTCTAAGAGTTGGGGAACATTTCCCCCTTTAGAAATAAAAATGAAAATAAAATAAGTTTAAAAAAAACCCACAAACGAGTATTGATGATTATTGTAATCTGTGGCATCCGGCCCCCTCCTCAGTGTTGCCCTCGGACATACCGGCTGCAGCTTCTCTCGGTATTCTCTGGTCCTTTGGCCCCATCACATCACGGTTCGTTTCTTTACTTTCTCGTATCGGTTGCAATAGTTTGTTGGTTGTAGATTCTCCGTTTGTTTATGAGCTGAACTCATGTACGTTTATCAGTGGAGCGCCACCATATTCAGTTCTCTGCAGAATAAAGAAAATATTTTCTTCAAATACACATTTTTCTGTGTCGGTATGTTATTGTGCTCTGAATAGGCCATATACTGTATTTTACGTATACATTGATACATGCAAATACATTCAAATGAATACACATTCTCATACAAGCACACGTAAATACACATTGAATTACATGCACACAATGCATACACACTTAGACTTACTTATACAAGTATAAAATTGTTTATACTCATACTTGCGCATTTATATGTTTACTTGAACTTCTACACAACTAGATGTATATATACATATACATACATTCATACTTAAATATACATACTTACACATACATATATACATACATTAATACACATACTTACACATACATACATGCATGCATCCCTAACCCTAACCCATACTTACACATACATAGGTATATACATACATACCGGTATGTACTTACACATACATTGTTACATATATATATAACATATACTTATATATATGCATATATATATATATATATATATATCAGGGGTGGAAAGAGTACCAAAAAAATCTACTCAAGTAAAAGTACAGTTACCTTGATGAAATTTTACTCAAGTAAAAGTAAAAGTACTGGTGTAAAAATCTACTCAAGTAAAAGTAAAAAGTAGTTCATTTAAAATTTACTCAGAGTACAAGTTACTTAGTTACTTTTTTTTTGGGGGGGGGGATGGGGGGGGGGCAGAGATTGGCCTAACATTCTCCGTGCATGTCTCTGTGTTTCAAACTTGTCCCTTCTCCATGGATACACTGGTCTCCATCATCTTTTAGCTCCTGTGGCACCAACTTGATTCTGACCTTCTGACACTGCAGTTGTCCAGAGCCAATCAGATGGACAGTTACAGTTACTGGCACTAAGGTTGTCACGATCATGATCATGATACTAACATTTTCAACTCAATATCGATATTAAGGAAAATATCCGATACTCAATACCATTTTCAGTATGGATAAAAAAAAGAAAAGAAAAATCTCTCTCTCCCTCTTTCACTCACACACACCTGTTTTTTTTTTACTGTCTTTCCTGTCTGCTCTCAAGGAGGAGGAGGAGGAGGGGGGGGGTTACTGTAGGTTCTCTCTCTCTTGCCTCTTTACTGTAACTGCTCTGAAGCAGTGGGCTGCTTGTCTGTTCCTCTGAGCATGGCCATGGATCTGACTGGGCTCCTACATTTAACTCAACGGACCGCCGGTCCGGCCTTCAGCCCCGGTGTGTCTGGCACGGTCACCATAAACGTAGCCGAATACATGGACATGCCTGATAACGTTGTCTTTAATCATTAACGTCAGCTTTTAACCGCTAGCTGTGGCTAATGGCTAATATTAAGACGACAACATAGCGACGAGCCCTGTTATGCACAAACTCCCGTAGCAGGGAGGGGGAAAGAGGTGTGTACCTGCTGCTGCTGTGTGCGTCTGTGAAGGGACAGAGAGAGAGAGAGAGAGGCGGCAGCAGCGTAGCTACTTTTGACAACCCACACAGAGTTATATATTTTTTACTTTGTAACTTAAGCTATTTAAAATGTAACTAAGTAAATTTCTTCCAACAATATGTACTCAAGTAAAAGTAAAAGTACTGATTTTAAAAATTACTCAAAAAAGTACAAGTACACATAAAAGCTACTTAATTACAGTAACTTGAGTAAATGTAACTCGTTACTTTCCACCCCTGATATATATATATATATAGACTTATATACAGTATGCAATGGCAAGCAGGGAAAAACAGCACAAGCAATAGCAATCATTAAAATACATAACAAAAATAAAGCAATGGTTGAGTAAAAACTAAGAGCTACCAGACTGCTACCAGTTGAAGTGAATGTTATATATACAGTATATATATACTTACAGATGCATACACAACTCATACATACATACATACATACAGTACATATGTACATATATACTTACACATATGTGACCGATGTTGTCCGACCTGCCCTGAGTGGGTTCTCCCACACCGTGGGCGACGATGCTAACCGTTTTCGCCAAGAGGTCAATGACCACTTGGCAAGTGGGTTAGCACATCTTTTAATGGGCGAGTGAGTTTAACTTCAGTACCGCTAACCGCCACACGTTGACACTTCTCCTTAGTACTGGTACCTCGTGACTGTGGCTATACCCGCGGACCTCCGTTTATTCATTTATTTAAAGGGATAGTTCAACATTTTGGCAGATTGGCCCATTGCCATAATCCCTATAGTCATAGCAGTTTAATTGTCGGTGCAAGCTATTTTTAGAACGGCGGAGCAGAGCCGTGAGCTGCTCAGAGCTACGCTACGGAGGCTAAGGGAATTTCTTAGTTTCCCTCATCAAACTCATCAAATACACAATCCAACAACTCCACAACGCTCTGGTGGACAAGTTGTGACCTGCACATTCACCACACTATGAGATAATAACACAACGTTACCACACAGAGTTGTTGTAGAGGGAAATTCATGCAAAACCGCTGATGCGCGTTGCCTTCAGGGACATGTGCAGGTAACAACTTGTCCACCAGAGCGTTGTGGAGTTGTTGGATTGTGTATTTGATGAGTTTGATGAGGTAAACCAAGAAATCCCATAATGAGCCTCCGTAGCGTAGCTCTGAGCAGCTCACGGCTCTGCTCCGCCGTTCTAAAAGTAGCTTGCACCGACAATTAAAGGTAATGAACCTACTGCTATGACTATAGGGATTATGGCAATGGGCCAATTTGCCAAAATGTTGAACTATCTCTTTAAAAGGATCCCCATTAGCTGATGCCAATGGCACAAGCTAATCTTCCTGGGTTCCAAGGAACTTACATCGAAAAGAGAAAAACAGATCATAAATCATCCGTTAATATACATACATACATAAGTACTTACAGATACATACATACATATATATTTACACATACATACATGCTTTGTTTCTTTTTTGCACAACCAGATGTTCATGTTTCAAACACACTGTAGCTGTTTTAGTGTGTGTGAGTCTGTGAACTCTTTTGTTCAGGTCAGTTTGTTATAACTCTGGTAGAAAGTCTTTTCTTTTCCAAACTGACTTTTCTTTCAGCAGGCAGTGGAATGAAGTGCTTTACTTGTGTGTAAATGCATGTGTGTGTGTGTGTGTGTGTGCATGTGTGTGTGTGTGTGTGTGAAGCCTTTCGGTAGAATCAATAGTGTGTGAGGCTGAGTGATTCCTCTATAAATGATTGGTGCCTGCTGCATTAATCCAGCCTGTGCAGCCTGTGGAGTGGCCCGCTCTTATTAAAAGACTATTTCTCTCAGCAGGAGTCCACATCAATATTCTGCTCTATATAAAGCTTCATTCTGCTGCCGTGGCCGCGACGCACACACTCACACACACACACACACACACACACACACACACACACACACTCATAACACAGAACACAGGACGAGGAGGAGGAAACCCCGCGGGAGCCGACTCTTAAAAGTCTGGACTCATATTTGATCTGCTCTCCTTCTTCTCTCACTCTCGCTCTTTGAATTACAAATTCCATTCAATTAATTTTACATTTTGCTCCATTTCCCTTTCTTTTTTTCTTTCTTTCTCTTTTTTCTTTCTTTTTTTTGGGGAGGGGGTGGGGGGGTCGTGTTAATTAAAAGCAGTGAGTGAGAGTCGGAGTGGCCGTAATTAGATCTCGGTGAGACATTAAACAGAGCGGCAGGCCATGGATCGCCACGCTGTAAATGTTCCTTTTTCTTCTTATTCTTCTCGATGACGGACGAGTGAGACACGTGTCAATCAAATCACTCCAGCGCACACAGACACACACACACACTCATACAAAGAGTTGTGAGCAATATACTGAGTATTACTGCAGATTCAACAGCAGACACTCCCTCTGAAGATGAATTATTTTAATTTACATTAGTGCTGTTGGATGCATTGATAAAATCTTTTAGTCAAGTCAAATTAATAATAAAACACTGAAATTACAGATGCTCTCTATTACAGAACGTTCTCTTATTAGATTATTATCATTTAACCATATTCACATTGTTAAAAGTGGAGGAACAGGAAGCTTCACTGTCACAAACATCATAACACACACACTGTTTTAAATGTATTACATCATTTTCCCAACAGGACATCTCCCTGTTTTCAAATCGTATGCTCTTTAATTTGCTATTGATGCTGTATCCTGTAAAAAATAAAATATAAAAACTGAACAGAACCCAAACAACTGTTGAGTAAAAGTGAAAAAGAAAAGAAAAATGTCTGTGGCGGAAACAACAAGCAGAAGATGTGACTGTTGTTATTTGTTCCTTCAAATAAATAAATAAATTCTGTCTTTATTCTGTTTAATGTTAACCATTTTGTTAACCATTTCCATGTTTTTTCCATATTCTGTTAATAATAAACTGTTTGTAAAAAATGGGCTATACAAATAAAATTGCCTTGCCTAGCCTAGTCTAATGTAAAATATGCCAGTTTTTCTAAATCCCCATTAACATCTATGACAATGAAGTTACACTGAGAATCACCAGTTATATAATCGTACAAAATCAGACCCTGTCGGAAGAATAACGATAATCATAATGATAACGATAATAATAAAAACCGATAGCTGTAAGTAAAGATGGACGACATCTTCCGTAAATTAAAGCCAAAGTGTCTCCGGTGCCCCCTGGTGGCCGACTGCAGCAGTACAGGCTTCTCCATGTTACTGTAATAAATGGGACAAAGTCCTGTTGTTTCAGGTTGTTCGAGCGTTCATTTAAAGGTATAGTACGTAGGAATTCCCCCCATCTAGCGGTGCGGTTGCATATCTGAACGAATTTTTGATGTTGCATTCAGGTGAAATGGGGCAGACGTCAGACAGACAACAGACGCTGCATGTAACAGGATAAACAAGCGTCTATGTAAACAAGTGGTCCGCCAGCACGAAGCTAAACAATACAGGCGTGACAACATGTTGTCATGGTGATGTGGTATTGTTTTTTACCGTCTTTCTCTGGTGGAGTAAAATGACATCCGGTTGGTTTGCCGACGGCCGTCTGCCTGACTGCACCTGAATGCAACACCGGTGCCTCCGTCCTTCCTCACACTACACAGTGGTGACAGTTTTAACAGGCCGTTTCCGTGGTTACCTACGGTCACGATGCAACATGGCCGCCTCGGTTCGGTGCGTCGCCCACTTATGTATTTGTAACGACTTGTAACAACTCATTCTAAGGAACCAGAAAGCTTTACTTTGTAGCAGCTGTGATTCACCTTCAGTCAAATACGGATTTATGAAAGACAGGTTTGACTTTTGATCATAAAAAGACAAATTAGTTACATTCTGGGACTTTAATTGATATGTCTGATTTTAAAGGGATAGTTCACCCAAAATTGAAATTGCTCACTCATTATCTCCTCCCCCTCATGTGGACTAAGGGCTGGGAGAAGTTTCAGAGTCCTCCGTGCCTTCTCTGAGTTACAGGGGGTCTCGGCGTAGCAGTGCATGTCCATATAACGGTTGCAAATGGATACCAACTGTCTTCGTAACAAAAGACACACCAAAAAACATCCAAATACCTCCATGCTGCTCGTATGTAATGTCCGTCTTGTATTGAAGCCCCGAAATGCAAAATTGTCCCGAAAAAATTAAATGAGTCTATATTTCAAGCTTGTTTTGTAGCGGAAGCTTCTCGAAGCTCCTCTTGGACGAACCGGGAAAAGGAGCTTCCACTACAAACAAGCTTGAAAAATAGACTTATTTAATTTTTTTCAGGGCTTCAATACAAGACGGACATTACATACGAGCAGCATGGAGGTATTTGGATGTTTTTTGGTGTGTCTTTTTGTTACGAAGACAGTTAGTAGGCTATCCATTTGCATGGACATGCACTGCTACACCGAGACCCCCTGTAACTCAGAGAAGCCACGGAGGACTCTGAAACTTCTCCCAGCCCTTAGTCCACATGAGGGGGAGGAGATAATGAGGGACATTTCAATTTTGGGTGAACTATCCCAGTGGCCAGTGGTCACTTCTCTGGTGCAGACTTGCTTCCGACATTTTGGCTTTGTTTTTGTGCAGATGGAGGAAGTGGAATCGTGTCGTTCATCATCTTTATAAACAAACAAAGCGTTTCACTGCCAAACCGTGCGTGAATGTCATCGCACACGGTCCGAGACCCGGTCACCGACTCCTTTTGTCTCCAGTCTGCAGCGTCGCAGAAGTTAATCACGTCTCTCAGCCTCATCCTGCACTGATCACACTGAAACCACAGACACACATCCAATTAGCATGTCAATTAACGGAGCTTTATCTGGGGCTTCAGAGGGATCGGGAGCCGCTGCAGACAGACACTTCATCCGCAGCATCACCAGAGTGAGATATCTGCAGGTAGTAGGCTACGTTGTTTGATGAGATTAATGAGTGTAATCTACAGATCTGGTCCAGGACAGCTGGCAGAGAACAATAGAGCCTCATCAAGACGTCTGCAGCTCCGTGAAGAGACGAGCAGACAAAGATGTGCAGCCGTTAATTTCCACCCTCCATCTGTGAGCTCCAGATCTCTGTCATAATGTGAAGTGGAGATGAAAAAAAAATCCACAAGGCTGAATTAGTAAATCACTGCACGTCCACATCAAACCTGCAGCAATAATGTCCGCAAAGACAAACACGCTTTGGATTCATTCAATTTTTCTCATGTCGTTCACTCGTCATGTCAAAAGTCTGCAAAAGTTAGCAAAGTATCAGACTCTATTACAACATAGATAGATAGATAGATAGATAGATAGATAGATAGATAGATAGATAGATAGATAGATAGATAGATAGATAGATAGATAGATAGATAGATAGATACAAACACCAGAAAGACATTTTAAAAGGCATGCAGTTAATACTGATAAATAATGTAATAATTAAAGTGCATGGTCTGCACTTTAAGATTGATGAGATTTATTACAATTATCTTTATGCTGATGAGGTTTTTGGTCAGTCACCTGCAATTTTTTGTCCAACATCAGCAGGACTTTTAATTTGAAAAATGTAGATTAAGTGTAAACAAGGTGAACTACATTAGTCAGAGAGCTTTTAGTGCAGCTCCTCTCAGTGATAGAAAAATAATAAATGATCAAACTAACAACTCAGGTACGTGATGAATAAACCAGGGACTGAATAAAATAAATAGATATTGCACAGATAACTACAGGAGAATAATGTGGGTGAGCGTAACTTTCTTTCCAAGAAATAAATGGCGGCCATCTTTAATATTTAAGCAGCTAACGTGTTTTATTTATTACAAAGGGAAGATTTCTGCCAAGTGTTTGACTTGATTCCTCCTGATGCACCGTTACCTGCTGAGTTATTCTAACAAACACTCTCGTATCTCTGAGAGCTCTGTACCAGTATTTCTTTTTTTTAATCATTACTTGTGAAATATTTTGTTGTTAGTCTGAGTTCTTCTCTTCTCTGTAGCAGCTGCCACATATACAAAATCTTACCAAGAATATTTATCCTATTTCTAGTCAAAATGCAATTTCTAGTCAAAACAAATCTCATTATACTTAAAATAAGACTCATCACATAAAAAGTAGCTTGTTTTTAGACACTTTTTTTTTTTTTTTTACTCATTTCAAGCATATTTTTACTTGAATTAAGTAGAAAAATCTGATAGGGGATCAAGTTTTTCTTTCTTATTACAAGCACAAAAAACTTGCTTTCAATGGCAGATTTTTCTACTTATTTCAAGTGAAAATTTGTTTGAAACAAATGAAAATGATCTAAAAACAAGTTCATTTTTAGGTGATGAGTCTTATTTTAAGTGGAAAGAGATTAGTTTTGACTAGAAATGAGACATTTTGACAAGAAATACGACCAATACTCTTGGAAAGATTTTGAGTTTTTGCAGTGTATTTTTAAACCCAGCTTCACCTTGTTGGTAACAGCTCTGCACATTTACAGCTCGTGAGGTTGGTGACGGCTGTTGTTGAAATGGTGAAATGCACCCTGGGAGTTCCCTCTGCAGCCTTTGAGTTGAGTTGATCACATGCAGCTCCAGATCTTCTCTAACTAACACACTGGTTCATGTCTTTGTGCTGATGACTCAGGCTTCAGCAGCAGCAGCAGCAGCAGCCTGAACTAAAATAACTCCCTCAGCTCTGCAGCTCTCTGTTTAGCCGGAGCGCACGTCGTCGCACCACTTAATAAAAGTTTCCAGCTCATTATTCCTGCTCCCTGGATCCTTCCCGGCTCGGCTGGAGTGGCCTCCCGCTGCTCCTCCACCAGCTGAACCTTGTTATCTGCTGCACTCAGACCTCCACATACCTCCAACAACCAACTCTGCTCTTCATCTGCGGCTGCCGGGGCTTTGTTCCTTGTTCCTTGTTTCTCTCTCTCACCGTGGAGACGACTGTGACGGCTTTCTGTCTGTCTGTCTGTCTGTCTGTCTGTCTGTCTGTCTGTCTGTCTGTCTGACACGTTTTTCCTCCCAGAGTCTCACACTGTTAACACCGAGTTCACTGTGTGTGTTTAAAGAGCTGTTAATTAACATCCTAATGACTCCCTTAATTACGGCAGTTAATGTCTAATGTAGAGGCTGTTCAGGGCCAAGCTTGGCTTTCAGAACGGCAGCTCAGAGAGCTAAAGACAACTCACAAGGCAGAGAGAGTGTTTCTGGGGACACAATAAAGTGAGGGACCAGTCACAATTGACCCCTTGCACGTGACGTCACGTTCCACTCGCGGTAGCTACGGACGCCATGATGGACGGCAAAAGAACATACCGTGGTTGTAGGGTTTCCCCTCCTTTTCCACTGAGCTGGTTCGAGTGCTGGTTCGGAGCCAGAGCCTGACTAGCACCGGTTCTTTGCTTTTCCACCGCTTAAGAACCGGTTATTGGTTCTTAAAACTGGTCCCAAGCACCAACTCCTTGCTGGTCTAGAGCTAAGAACCGGGGGCTGGGGGCTGGCCACTGGCGGCGGGGTTACATGAGCAACAGGACCAGTGTGAAGATATACAGACACGTTATCGATGCCATTATAAGTTAGTTTATCTACAGTGTGTAGTCGATGTAAACACAGTTGAAGCTAACTAGCTGAGCTACATGCTGTGGCTAACAACAGCTAACGCTCCTATTAAACATAGCACCGTCACAACGTAGTTGCCGCCGGCGGATCGCGGCGATTACAACGAAGACAGCTTCTGTTGCTCACCCTGAGGTTTCTCCTGGTTTTCCCTGTTAAAAGGGTTTTCCATGGAGTTTTTCCTCAGTGGATGTGAGGGTCTAAGGACAGAGGGTGTTGTTATGATGCCATGTGAAGCCCTTTGAGACAAACTGTTTGTAAAAACGGGCTATACAAATAAAATTGCCTTGCCTTGCCTGTTTTCTTTTATTTTTCAGCCGGGTTTAATCAGAGAATGATCACTAATTATACAGACGTCAGGTCAGGTCTTCAACACCCACGGATCGGACCAGGTTTTAATTTCCAGGTCCGTTAACTGTAGTTAGCAGCAGCTGCTGTATGGGGAGTGTGGCTCTGACTTGACGTTAACTCCTTAGCAGTGGAAAAAGCACAGAAAACTGAGATATTCTACGGCAAATAACAAAAAAACAAACAGAATATTGCAACGGATGAGTAGATATTCTATTTTAAATAAGTGATCATGCTGTGAGGTTGTAGTGTGAAGTGATCGAGCCACATTGTTGGACGGCACCCATAGACAGTACATTATCACTGAGCACTTTCTGCCGTCTGTCATGGCGTCGCCTCTCGTGTCACGTGATAATTGTGACATGTCTGCAAAGGGTCAATAAAGTGAGGGACCGGTCTGGGCCCTTTAGTTGTTCCTCTTCTTGACTTTAGAAGTTGTGCGACAGCTTCCTGTTAGTTGTTTGACAATAAGCTGAGTTTGTTTGGTTTAATACAACGTCAATATCACATGATTCACATGTTCTGTTGTTGTGTTGAGAGTTTCTGTCAAACTGATGAAGTTGTTTTGTGGAGCTGCGGTGAGTTGACCCCTCAGGGCCACCGTAGAATGAGCCAGTTTGAAATTCTCTAAATTGCTGTGTCATTAATGGACAAACCTGAGATACATCAAATCGTTTCAATGCCGTATTATGTGACTTTCCTTTCTTTTGTGTTTGTGTTTGAGTCACGTCGACTCATCTGAACCAAACACAAACTTAAACAACAGAACTTTATTCTCCAGCAAAAGTAAATTGTGAGTCAAGAGTTGCTGTTTTATTTCCCAACATGAGATCTAAATCGAGCCTTCTCTCCACGCTGCCAGGAATTAAATTCTCCTGAGTCATAGTGGAAAAATACTACAACTAAAAATACTGCAACCCTGAGCCTCAGAAACCTGATAGTTAGGGTTTTAAAAATCCCCCAAACGTTATTTAAACCCCCCGAAATTCCCAGAAATAAATTAAAAAAGGAACAAAAGGCAAAACAAAAACAAGACAAAACAACCTCCTCCTCCTCAGTGGAGCTGAGGGTCAAAGGGTCAAACAACAACACATTTACATCTGTATAGAAACCAGGTGTTGACTGTTTCACTCTCAGACTCTGAGCTTGAAAACACTCCATGATATTCTGCTTCATTACTAATCGATCTCATTGATCTGACAGATGCACAGTGGCATGATGCAACAGTTTGGGCATTCCTGGTTTAAAATGTGTTAATGTGTTTAACAGTTCATCAAGTGGAAGATGAAATGATCTTTGAGTGGTCCAAGTGACTAGAAAAGCGCTATATAAGTGCAAGTCCATTTACTATCTCCAAAAGACATAAAGTTAAACATGAAACACTCTTTTATTTCAATATTTTAATCAATATCAGTGTATTATTAGTGAAAAAGGGAAACAAAGCAGCAGCCTGCAAAATAATGGGAAACCCAGGAGACTTGAGCTCTCAGAGAACTTTGACCAAGGTATCAGACAAGATATTTACTATTTACACTACTAGCTACTTAATAGCAGGGGGCCCAGACCTTTGCTGAGGGACCTTTTCCTTTCCTGTCAGTTTGAACATGGACAAGATGGAAATAAAATATAGATATTGTTTAAAATGTAAAGGGAATGTGTCATCTGTAACTTTATGTCTTTTGGAGATCATTTCATCTTCCTCTTGATGAACTGTTCACTATAGCTGCGTTTCCACTGCAGGAACTTCCCCTGAAGAACCAGGGAAGAGAGATTTGTAACTTTTACAGGGCTGAAAGGAGTCCCCGCCTCGGGGTAGGTACTCAGATCAGCCCTGAAAAACTCCCGGCGCTGATTGGTCAAACTCGGAGTGGGATGTGACACCCTGAAATAAGCAGCATTTTACAGTAAAAATCCAGCGTTATTAAAAAAGCATCTTCAAGGCCAAAGAAAGAGAGAATAAGTCAGTAAAAGATGCAGGAGAGTAGTAGTAATAAAAAAAAACTGATTGAAACAGCAATTAAAAACCCAGCTTTATTAGAAAGCGTCTATATGTTTAATGTTTACAATTTTTTTCATTTTAAATTTTTTTTTTGTTTTTATGCTGTTTTGTGTTGTTCTTTTTAAATGTTTTGTCTTTATGTAAAGCACATTGAGTTGCCTTGGTATGAAATGCACTATATAAATAAAGCTGTCTTGCCTTTACCAGGAACTCCTGCAGTGGAAATGCGTCTATGAACAGAAACTTTGACCTGAACCTCTACATGACACTGTACCTGTTGATTGACAGCTGCATGGAGTTCAAATGCACAGTAGAAGAAATGGAAACATCCATCCCCCACCTCCTCCTCCTCCTCCCCAAACCAGCATCATTCAGTACGTTTACATGCCGAGATTAATCGAGCTATGCTCAAAATTCGATTTTGGCGTCTAGTCGGACTTCTGTCCTTGTCTCAATTTACATGCAATTGAGAAAATCGAATAACTGACGGGGTCCGCCCCCTCATGCAGCGTCACCCGTCATTTCAGCAGGTTAATACGCCCCCTGTCCTGTTGACTTCTCTGTCACCTTGTAAAAAACTGAATATAAACAACTTAGTAGCTTAATAATAAATGATCAACTGCAGTTCCCGACCAGACGCGCCAGTCTGGGCCGGTTTGCGTTGAGAATAGGATACGGGCTTCCTTTTTCCTCTCTCTATCTATAATAAAACCCTCTTGCTGGTTGCGCTGTGTGAAATGCATTGAATCAGCGCTGATGTTGGGTTTTTTTCTTTACTTTGCCAGGTTCAGGCAGCTTCTCTGCTCCACTTTGTGCCGTCTCTACTGTTGTGGAGCATGCGTTCATGCATTGTCCAGTTCTACTCCGACTAAGGTGTACACATGACGGAGAAAACCGAATTCCAATCGCATTATCTGGGAGTTCTCCAACTCCGATTTCAGTCGGACTAAGGTGTTTACATGCACTTCAGTTGTTCAGTTATAGTCGGATTAAGGCAATAATTCGGTTTTTTCAAATGTCATGTAAACGTACTGACTGTAACAAGCTCTCTCTCTCTCTCTCCCTCCATCTCTCCCCAATAA
>NC_140910.1:33231462-33250137 GCF_045865225.1 Trachurus japonicus
CTCCATCTCTCCCCAATAACCAGTATTTTCCCTCCACTCCTCCCTCAATCTCTTTCCCACCCCATCTCATCTTCCCACCCCGCCTCAGCGCTTCAGCAGAGGGGGAATGAGGAGGAGGAGGAGGAGGAGGAGGAGGAGGAGGAGGTGTGGCCGTGCTCTGGAGGCGCAGCGGCAGCAGCAGGGGAATAAATTAGAGGCAGACACAGAGAATAATAAAGTGATAATGAGTTTGCAGCTGGACGCCGTGCCAACCAGAGGCCCAGCCCAGAATATTTACCACCGGGGTAATAAGGGACAGAGAGGAACTGGACCAGTGGGTAGGAGACGAGGAGGGAGGAGGAGGAGGAGGAAAGGAGGAAAAGCAGGAGGAGGAGAAAAAGGAAAAAAAGGAGGAACAGGAGGAGAGTAGGAGGAAGAGGAGGAGTAGAAAGAAGAGGGGAGAGAAGGGAGAGAGATGGACGAAGAGGAGGAAAAGGATGAACAGAAGGAGAAGTGGAGGAGGAGGAAGGGAGAGAGGTGGAGGAAGAGGAGGAGGAAGGGGGAGAGGAGGAAAGGAGGAAAAGCAGGAGGAGGAGGAAAAGGAGGAACAGGAGGAGAGGAGGAGGAAAGAAGGAAGGGGAGAGGGGGGAGAGGTGGAGGAGGAAGAGCAGGAGGAGGAGGAAGGGAGAGAGGTGGAGGAAGAGGAGGAGAGGAGGAGGAGAAGAGAAGGAGGATGAGGAAGGGGGAAAGCAGGAGGAGGAGAAAAAGGAGAAAAGGAGGAACAGGAGGGGAGTAGGAGGAAGGGAGAGAGATGGAGAAGAAGGAGGAGGAGGAGGAGGGGATGATGAAGAGGAGGAGGAGGTGATGAAGAGGAGAGGGGGATGATGAAGAGGAGGGGCTGTGGTTAACTAGTGTATCTGCACACTAAGCAGAACAGACGCACACATGCATTTAAAAAGGAATCCACACAAACACACCCAAGGGAGTTCATATATAATGCACACGCACACACACACACACACACACACACACACACACACACACACACAGACACACACACACACACACACACACACACACACACACCTCCGGGCTGACAGACTCTTTGCCTACGATGCAGCATTCCTGTTGCGTGCAGCGTAGCTACATGTTGTATATTTGCATGTTATTTGCATATTGGTATTGAACACGCGTGTCTGTCTGCTGCTGCTGCTGCTGCTGCTGCTGAGCTGAACATCTGCATACGTCTGCATCATCACTATCTGATTTATGTCTCGTGTCTCCGTGGCTCCGTATGTATCAGAGAACTGGGAACATGCTCCAATATTAAAACACATTATAGAGAAGAGTTGTAGGAAAGTTGAAAACACCGTCCAGTCAGTCAGGTGGTGAGTTGGTGAATAATGACTCACAGATGAAAACTGTTTCTTATAGAGGGATTATACGCCTACGTCGTGACGTTCTACTGCGCATGTCGCCTGCAGAAAGAGAGCAGCAAGAGCCGCGATCATGTCTTTTTGTGCTGTTAGTTGGACTAATTGTTTTGATAAAAACGCGCAAATTTTACAGAATAGCGTCAACTCGCACCCCTTTCAAGGCCAACGAGAGAGAAAATAGTACATTGGAGATTAATTTCAAGCAATATAATTAAGCAATATATCACGACAGGCCGTGGTATATGCTCATTATACCACGGCTAAGGGGCGTTGTTCGGCCCGACGCGAAGCGGAGCTTTTATAAAACGGTTACAAATAAAGGCAATATAAAAGAGGGATACGCAATCAATTTCATGTAGTTTTATTCAACCAGAAATACATATTATCCAATAAAATAGCCTCACTGTGAAAAACTGTTCCTACCTCTCCAGACGTAGCTCTGCATCTCGTCTTTTCCTCCGCTTTTTTTCAGGTGAAAGTCACTGCTCAGTCCCCTCTACCATTGTTAACCCTCTGGAGGTGAAAGTTCACCTTAAACATGTGAATTACACTACTTTTGTCCATTTTTTAACATCGTAAAAACATCAACTGTCTTTTACTACGGACTGCAACAGTCCGTTGTCATGGATACATGACAACAACTTCCATTCATACCAGTCATACGTGCCTGACGCGGAGTGATAGCCTACGCTGTGATAAGGCTTTAGAATAGTAGCACCACGGTTAACAACCAATCAGATTGCGGGATTTCACCTTTCTGTTTTATAATGTGTTAGATGCGTTGTTTTGAATGGTGATAAAGCTAAATATGCCCACAGGTACAGCTTTATAACTGCAGCGAATGAGTTGTGAAATGTTTACTACGACAGTGACTGAAGACGAGGTCACATACTAATGGAAAGCAAGCTGAGATTAATTAACGTTAAGATATATTGTTTTAAATTAGCGGTACATACTCAGTCATGCATGTAACGTTACAGTTACGTTATGCAGTTGTTCCAGACTTTAGACATGTCCAGATCAATACACTAATATTGATACTTCAGATCCCAATCGTATCTGTTTTAGGATCGAATTTCATATTAGACTATCAATATTTACACTTTACACTAATATGGAGCACATATTTCTTTCTTTCACTACAGTAGAAACTTCCTTTGCTGTTTACAGAACTTTTCTCCGCCAGTTGTAGTCGTAGTTCCGATGGATACCAATACCTGTGTGTTATTTTTTTAAAAAAAAAAGATTATATATTTATATACAGTACGGTGTGTGTCTGCATGGATATGATTATTACTGTTTTAAAGGGATAGTTCAACATTTTGTCAAATTGGCCCATTGCCATAATCCCTATAGTCATAGCAGCAGGTTCGTTACCTTTAATTGTCGGTGCAAGCTGTTTTTAGAACGGTGGAGCAGAGCCGCGAGCTGCTCAGAGCTATGCTACGGAGGCTCATTATGGGATTTCTTGGTTTCCCTCATCAAACTCATCAAATACACAATCCAACAACTCCACAACGCTCTGGTGGACAAGTTGTGAGCTGCACATTCACCACGCTATGAGATAATAACACAACGTTACCAGACAGAGTTGTTTTAGAGGGAAATACATGCAAAACAGCTTGTAATCTCTGCATTTGCCTCGAAAACATCTCCAAAAATATCTTGCACCGACAATTAAAGCTTCTGCTATGGCTATAGGGATTATGGCAATGGGCCAGTTTGACAAAATGTTGAACCGTCCCTTTAACATGAACCAGCTTCTAGTTTCACAGTAGAAACATCGGTCAGTTCTGCTGCATTTAATTCTCCTCGCTTTTTGTTAGCTGTTGTTGTTGTTGCCAATGTTAGCTCATTGCAGCTGATAATAACTGATAGGAAACTTGGACTCAAGGATGAACTGATCACATTTTGATGGTCAAAGGTCAAAGGTCAAAGGTCAAGGTCACTTTGACCTAACAAAACATTTCATGATCTAATTATGAGCAAATTGAAGCCAGAAGCTAAAACTCAACAACATGATGACATGTCACATTTGACTGTTATTTCCTTTAACTTGACGTGATGATGAAACCGATGTGACAAATGTTCTCGGCTGTTTTAGATTTTATTTTATTTTTAGTTTTCACTTTCCCATCTGTGAGGCAGCAGCTGGTTTCTATAACTCTGCCTGAACAGAACCGGTTTGGACCAGCAGCCGTGACCGTGACGGACCGTCAACGACACGCAGCTCATTTTATGATGAACCGGTGACTAACTGGTTTGCTAACCAGTAACCACATAGAAAATGTAGATGAAGCAGCTTTGGAGTTGTTGGGAGTTTATTGAAACCAGCAGCTTTTCTAAGTGTTTCACTCTTCCTGGTAAAACAGAACCTGAACCTCTGTGCAAAGAGCAGAAACATCAGTGATAGGGATGCATCGGTATGGGTAATTATTGAGAAAACTGATAATAATAATAATAATAATAGATTTTATTTGTATGGCGCCTTTCATGGCACTCAAGGTCGCCTCACAGAAAATAATTACATACAGATGATGTCTGATAATTTAACCTTTTGCTGATTAGAGCCAATTATGATTAGCCACAATTGCCTTGACTTTGTTCATTTTCAGTCTGTTGATTTGAAACAATAATAAAAGTTAATTTTTTAAGAGTCATATGTTCTTGTTTTTAGCAGGACAGGAGGCAGGCGAGGGTTAAATTAACATTTTGTTTAACTGATGGATCATTCATGTGCAGCTTGTTCAATAAAACTCTGCTCAAAATACGTTTTTCTATTTATCTATTCAGTGTTTCAGGGTCCCTATTGAATCAGAGGGACTCAGGAACACTATGGTTCATATTCACATTTTAAAAGCAGCTAAGGATGCACCTTCTTTAAACAGGCATTTTATTAATTTCTGTGTAATTGCTTATGGATGTTCATGTTTTATTTGCTATTTTTCTTCTTTTTTTTCAAATGTTTATGCATTATAACCTGGACAGTACCATGCTAGATGCCATAGAAATAAACTTTTCACAAGGGTCATTGCATGTTTTACTCATATCATGCAGGCCTATTGGTTATATTATTTTGTTAAAAGGATAGTTCACCCAAAATTAAAATTTCACTCGTTATCTCCTCCCCCTCATGTGGACTAAGGGCTGGGAGAAGTTCCAGAGTCCTCCGTGGCTTCTCTGAGTTACAGGGGGTCTCGGCGTAGCAGTGCATGTCCATATGACGGTTGCAAATGGATACCAACTGTCTTCGTAACAAAAAGACACACCAAAAAACATCCAGATACCTCCATGCTGCTCGTATGTAATGTCCCTCTTGTATTGAAGCCCCAAAATGCGAAATTGTTCTGAAAAAAATTAAATAAGTCTATTTTTCAAGCTTGTTTGCAGCGGAAGCTCCTCTTCCTGGTCCGTCCAAATCTCGCAAGATTTGCGCCGGCGTCAGTGTGATTTAATTTTTTTTGGAACAATTTCGCATTTTGGGGCTTCAATACAAGACGGACATTGCATACGAGCAGCATGGAGGTGTTTGGATGTTTTTTGGTGTTTCTTTTTGTTACGAAGAAAAGTGGTATCCATATGGACATGCACTGCTGCACGGAGCCCCGCTGTAACTCAGAGAAGCCACGGAGGACTCTGAAACTTCTCCCAGCTCTTAGTTGACATGAGGGGGAGGAGATAATGAGTGAAATTTCAATTTTGAGTGAACTATCCCTTCAGTCAGAGGCAGAGCTTTAATGGTAAACACATCTTAGCCTTTCTGAACCTCGGGTGTGAATATAAACTATTCAAGTCATCGGTAATCGGTATCGGTGGGAAATAAAAGTTATCGTGTGTGCAATGTGCATCCCTAATTAGTGACCGAGGATGATGGGTAACAGACGTAGCTACATGACTTGGTTGGTGGGATGATGGGATGTGAGCAGCAGCGTTTCCACTCTGTCCACTCAGTGACATGTTTCATCTGGACAGCACATGGCGGTCGGCTCAGCGGCGGCTGCTCTGCTGCTGCAGCTCCGTTACTTTAAAAGCTGCAGTCACAGGTGTTCCTCCTCACACGCCAGACGAAGGCCAACGTCCTAACATACACACACACACACACACACACACACACACACACACACACACACACCGCTTATGGTCGCGCTATAACAGTTCCATTCACGGCTCCCAAAAATAACA
The DNA here is from genome assembly GCF_045865225.1 of Trachurus japonicus. Classification (NCBI taxonomy): domain Eukaryota; kingdom Metazoa; phylum Chordata; class Actinopteri; order Carangiformes; family Carangidae; genus Trachurus; species Trachurus japonicus. The sequence goes on from NC_140910.1 coordinate 33,237,060, forward strand.
ACACAGAGAGCGCTGGCCGGGCCGGGCTCGGTCCACCTCTTCCCCCCCTCCACCCTTCATCCTTTACTCCTTTCCTTTCATATTCAGTTTTCTTTAACGCTCAATAAATGTTGACTTTATTTTGGTTCTGCTGAATTCCTTAATGAGGCCGTGGACCGATCCCAGCTGCCTTATAAGGAGAAACACTCCGACATACCTGTAACACTGCCTCCCTCTTAAATTCCACTCTCTCCCTCTCTCTCTGCAGCTCTACATCAGAAGAACCGAACCATGTGATTTAAAGGGATAGTTCAACATTTTGGCAAATTGGCCCATTGCCATAATCCCTATAGTCATAGCAGTAGGTTCGTTACCTTTAATTGTCGGTGCAAGCTGTTTTTAGAACGGCGGAGCAGAGCCGTGAGCTGCTGGTTTCCCTCATCAAACTCATCAAATACACAATCCAACAACTCCACAACGCTCTGGTGGACAAGTTGTGACCTGCACATTCACCACGCTATGAGATAATAACACAACGTTACCACACAGAGTTGTTTTAGAGGGAAATTCATGCAAAACCGCTGATGCACGTTGCCTTCAGGGACAGTTTTTCATCAACAGTCTCTGCATTTCCCTCTAAAACAACTCTGTGTGGTAACGTTGTGTTATTATCTCATAGCGTGGTGAATGTGCAGGTCACAACTTGTCCACCAGAGCGTTGTGGAGTTGTTGGATTGTGTATTTGATGAGTTTGATGAGGGAAACCAAGAAATCCCATGAGCCTCCGTAGTGTAGCTCTGAGCAGCTTGCGGCTCTGCTCCGCCGTTCTAAAAATAGCTTGCACCGACAATTAAAGGTAACAAACCTACTGCTATGACTATAGGGATTATGGCAATGGGCCAATTTGCCAAAACGGTGAACTATCCCTTTAACTTACAGTGTATAAACGCAGCTTTAATCTCCAATCACAAAGCACACAAAGAAAAGACTTCATCAGATGGTTTCATATTCCGTCTGAAGCCAAACTAAAAGGACTAAAGAGCCTCGGGGTTTGTACGTTGTGTTACCTACGCGCTCTGATGCTCCCGTGTCTTTCCTTTGTGCCGTTAAGAAGAAGCGACAGATCTCACACACCCTCCTCTCCCTCCTCCTCTCAACTCAACCGTCCATTTTATTTTTCTTTCCGAGCACATGTGCACTCAACATGTTTTGCAGGCACATACTGTCCATATCATGACTTTTTCAAAGGCGCAGTCGTGGTTTCAGTCAGACACGAGCAGCTGACTGATCGTATGGCTGGCAGACCCTCGGCTCTGTGTGTGTGTGTCTGTCTGTGTGTCCGTGCAACAACAAACTGATGATTTATCTGTTTTCAAAGCCTCGGCAGCATTGGAGCTAAAAATGTAAAGTGTAAAAGAGGTAGTGGGGGGGTTGCACTAAAGGAAAATTCCTCATCTTGAAAACATGACTGTGCTGAGAGGCCTCGTTCAGACCACACAGGCCTGGTTCAGCTGCCACGCTACACAACAGCACATTACTGATGGACGACACAACACTTTGTTCATGTCAGCACTGTTTTCTGTTGTTTACAGGCTCGTCACCCGTCAGCTACAACAAAACACCAGGCTTGTCACGAAAGGAACGATGGACACTTCCCACCCAACGATCGCTGTCTTGGCTACATAGCGGAATATAATATAATATTTAATATGTTAATCAACATAGCCTACTGGTAGGCCAGTGTTTTCTGCCAGTAAGAAGAGCTGGCTGATGGTGTAATCTCCACAAAGTACAAGTACCAGTAAAGGCCCTTTCACACTGGGACGTGATGAATAAACGACACAAAATTGTGAAATGTTCGGCGGCAAATATTTTGTATCAAAACCATTCACACCGACGGCGACGCTTATATGCGACAGATGCGTCAAATTTTAAACCAAAGTTTTGCTTTGTGTCACTCCACGTTGTGTCTTAAATCCGTTTAACACAACTACTAGTCCTAGTTAATTATCCCTCATGTATTCAACACCTGCTGTGCCACTGTTGTCTTATCAACTTTGTCAAATTTTTGCCGCGTAACATTTGCAGCAGGTGTGAAAGGACTTGTGATGAAAACCGGGGTTCAAACAAAAAAAAAATACTAACACCATCCCATCCCCCTGATAAATATTTTTTTGTACTATCAAATTAAACTATCATATCTCCATTCCCTTTACATCGAATTAAGACTGAGAGAGAGTTTCAATTTCGCACTCTCTTGACGGCTTGCCGGAGTTAACCATAACCTACAGTTGCAGTTTCCTGTTGTGGGCCAAAGCGTTGGACAGACAGATGGACAGATGGACAGATGGACGTCCCTCCTGTCCCTCACAGGGCTAAAAGGTGGGACAGTCTGTTTTTTGTGTGTGATAGCTTGAATGTTCTCCATCATGCTGGCAGCCAATCAGCTGACTCAGCTCTGGCTCATCTCATCTGACCGACCGACCGACCGTGCATGCAGCAGCAATGACACTCGATCGCCATGACGCCGATCTGTGTCAAGGCTCGCTGCTGCTTACTCTGCAGTCCCGGCCTGATAACACCGAACAGCCAGCGCTATCTGGAGCATATGCATGGCCCTGTGTGTGTGTGTGTGTCTGTGTGTGTGTGTGTGTGTGTGTGTGTGTGTTCCCTTTGCCAAGGCCTTCGCTGCAGCCTTCAGACAGAGATGTGTCATCAGACTCTGATTAGTGACATGGTGACTGACAGATAGAGAAGTTATTATGAGGCTGAGCGGCTGCAGCAGGCGGCCTCAGATGTAATAACAGATGTTTTGATAAAATGCAGGAAGCCTGTGTTGCATTTGGAAAAATTTAGAAAAGAAAAGAAAAGAAAAGAAGACTTCTCCTCTCTTTATATCTACCTGCCAACAATGACATGTGTGAGCTGCTTGAAAGGATTATGACAGTTATGTAGTTTGTTTCCACCACTTTTTTTTTTTTGACAAAATGGATTTCAGCTCTTTATTGTGTGAATCTCTCATCAGAAGCTCTCCATGACAGCTCTGCCAAAGAATCTCTGGACACAGTCCACGGTGCTGCTAACAAAGCTGCTAACAGAGCTGCTGACATAAATGCAAACAAAATTGTTAAAGGGACAACGAGGAGTTTTGGAAAAGCGAAGCGTCTTCACACTACATTTATGAGCCTCCGTGCACCGTGAAATTCTTTGAGCGGCGCAAGACAGACTCATGTTTTCATTCATCAAGAATTAAAGTCAGAGGTTGGAAGACGATCACATACCGTCGTAGTTCCCACCATAAACGGAGATTCGGCGGCGTTATTCTCATGACTCGCCACGAAACCGAAAGTAAAGAAACGCTGGTCGGCTCGCCCAGCATTTCCACCACCACTAATAATAACAAAATAACCATAGAGACAAAACCATAGATTTATCTAAAATGGACCATTAACAAGTGGTAACGTAGATTCATCCACATTAATATGACACTTTATTATAACCAAATAGAAACTCCTGGTTGTCCCTTAACGGTGCTGCTAAAGCAGCTGCTAACGTGCCAATGTGCAGCAAATGGTGTCATAAACAGCTGCTAACTGTGTAGTAACTGCTTACAGCGCAAGAAACTATGCTGCAAATGATGCTACTAACAGAGCCGCTAACAGTGCTGCTAACAGAGCTGCTAATGGTGTTGCTATTGGAATTGAATTGAATTGATAATGTCCCCAAGGCAATTGGGTTTACAGCAGCTGCTGTCACAATCAAACACATAAAAACACTAAAGAACTGTAAAAAAAATAGGTTTATTAGGCCTACAAAAGTACTGTAGTACAATTAACACACAGATGCCATCAATAGCCTAATTCAAGATAATATTCAACTACAGCTGAACAGCTGATGGAACGAATGATCTCAGAAACCTGTTGGACCGTTCCTTCCTAGAGAAGGCCAACCTCCTTCCTGGTGGCAAAAGCCTAAACAGTTTCTATAGAGGATGCTGAGGGTCTGCCAGAAAGACCTCATCCCTACGAAAACACCTGACCTGCTGCTAAAAGAGCTACAGATCTGGTAGTGGTGCTGTTATTAAGACAGACACTACAATTTGATGATGGTTGACACACAATGTTTGCCTTTTTTTGGTTGCTGTGCAGCCACAATGGCATCAAACACTTAAGGAAACTTCACTCACTGACTGAAAAAATAAATAAATCCAGCAGAAAAAAAATAGAAAATCCTAAAATGTGCTTTTTACATTTCAATTTGTGTAAACAACGTGTTAATGGGTCGGCCTCTTGATGTCGACATGCTCATGCACCAGCAACAACATGTTACAGTCTAAATGTGTTTTCACTGATCTATATTCACAACGCGTGCTGCAACACACTGCTGATCCAAGCTGTAAGCAAATGTAATTAATGAGTGTGACTGCAGATAAAAGTGGAGCCGCATGCAGCCACATCTTAAACTCTTATTTCTATATTTAATTCGTTATAGGATACATTTTAAAAATCAGTTTCCTCCCAGGTGGACACGCTGCTGCTGCTGCTGCTGCTGCTGCTGCTGCTCCGCCGCTGACCTGCAGCTGAACTCGGGAGTGTTTGAGGAGAAAACACACAAGCACCGAAACTTTAAAAAGCAGATAATTGCCAAAATAAGGAAAGACTTGTGCAACCGAGGGACTCAAAGTACATTAAACCTGTGAGGTAAGAGTTTCCTGGCAGAGCCTCGAGCTCCTCCGAGGGCAGAGAAGAGAACCAAGGTGAACAAATACAACATCATTCTGAATAATCATCCTTCATCCCGTGGTGAAGGATCTCAGGCCTGATTGGACCGGTGCTCGGTGAGAGCCGAGGCCTCGTTGGTCGCTGAGATTGATGAGTATGAGAACAGCATTAACCATTAGTCATCATGGCCGCCTCGGCTACCTGGTCTCGACCCAACTGAACGGGCCTCAACCTGCATTTTCCATTTACAACTAAACTCCAGATGATGATGAGATTTCTCAGAGTCAGACTCTCCGTTCGTGTTTGTGAACTTCGCTTTTTTTTTCCCATGACAAGTTATGTTGAAGTTTTACTTCATTTTGGCCCATTCTTGTACATTTATATGGAAAAGAGAAAAAATGGATTCGTTTTTTTTTATATTTTTGCTCCGTCCAAAGTCTTTTCATCATCAAACAATCCGCTGTCGGCTTAAAGGGATAGTTCACCCAAAATTCAAATTTCACTCATTATCTACTCACCCTCATGTGGACTAAGAGCTGTGAGAATTTTTAGAGTCCTCCGTGCCTTCTCTGAGTTACGGGGGGGTCCGCGCAGCAGTATTTGTCTATGTAATGGTTGTCAATGGATACCAACTTTCAAATACCTCCATACTGCTCGTCTGTAATGTCCCTCTTGTATTGAAGCCCCGACATGAGAAATTGTTCAGAAAAAAATTTAATAAGTCTATGTTTTAAGCTTGTTTGCTCTGCCTGTACCGGCGGAACAATTTCTCATGTTGGGGCTTCAATTGCAAGAGGGACATTACAGACAAGCAGCATGGAGGTATTTGAATGTTTTTTGGTGTGTCTTTTTGGACAAAGAAAGTTGGTATCCATTCACAACCATTATATGGACAAATACTGCTGTGCGGACCCCCCCGAAATTTGAATTTTGGGTGAACTATCCCTTTAAAGACTGTAAAAGTCTGTAGTTTAGGAGAAGAAGAAGAAGAAGAAGAAGAAGCAGCTGCTCAAATTCATGGTCAGTAAATAAATAGTGATTTTCACGGTGGGTGAAGTGAAGTGGATGTGAAAACATCCCTCAAACTGTTGCTGCAGCATCACACACTTCTCCACTGTCTCTCCATCCGATGCATCCCACAGATCAGCGTCTGTGTCTCATCTGCAGCCAAAAACTTCCAGTCGATCTTCGGATCTTTATGAATTCTTTATAAAACCTACTGTACCACACACACTCAAAGACTTTTTTTAAAAGACTCAACACGATGTGTCTCTATATCACAGAGTTTTTAGTTGGGCTGCAGATCCTGCACCGTGTACGAGAAAAACATCAAATCCCTTTGAAATAATTTCCCATCGTGCTCCTGTTGGACGTTTACAAAAAGAAAAACTCTTTTTTTTCCAGACTTCTACATTAATATCATTATTATCATATAAAGTTAGCAAGTTAACACTTTAATGATCTGCCCCATGGACTTCATATTTACAATTTCCTATTTTAATTTAAAATGTATTCATTACCGTAAACTCTCATGTAGGTAGAAGCCGAGTCTCAAATAGACGCCGGTCTCCTGTACTGGGCTGGGTCTTTAATCAACATTAACAGGTGAAGAAACACTAAACTCAAACTCTGACTCAAACTGTCTTTTTCTGCTGTTTTAGTTTTGTTCCTTATAGCTGTCATTAATATTCATTTTCTATTTTTAGCCATTTAACAGCTGTTGTATTTGCTGTTTGTGTCATTTCAGATTCATGTTTCCTTTCATGTGGATTTTAATACATTTTAAGAGATTGCAAAAATATTTTGTCACTAAAATATCAGACATGAAAAATAGAAGTAGAAGGGATGATAAATCATATAATTAACAGATATCAATAAAAGTATTAAATGACCTATAGGTCCTTAAAGTCAATAATCTTTAGTATTGCTATCTCTACTATAACAGCTGTTAACTTTCCATATGTCATAAATGCATAACATTCGCTGTCTGTGTGAAAGAACATGTGATGAAAACCAGAGTTTGAAAAAGAAATGATGAGTGAATTACCCGCATGAAAAATACGTCCCTGGTGTGTAAATGTCTTAAGAGTTTAAAGTTCGCCATCTGAGCAGTGCTGCTTGGCTGTGGCGGTAGCAGCATGCTAACATGCTAATGCCTGTGAAAGAAATTAGGATAGAAGGAGAAGAACACTGCAAAAACTCAAAATCTTACCAAGAATATTTGTCTTATTTCTAGTTAAAATGTCATTTCTAGTCACAACAAATGTAATTATACTAAAATTAAGACGCATCACATAAAAAGTTGCTTGTTTGTTTAGACACTTTTTACTTCTTTCAAGCAGATTTTCACTTGAAATAGGTAGAAAAATCTGATAGTGGAGCAAGTTTTTCTTTCTCATTACAAGCACAAAAAACTTGCTTTCACTGGCAGATTTTTCTACTTATTTCAAGTGAAAATTAGTTTGAAACAAGTGAAAATGATCTAAAAACAAGTTAATTTTTAGGCGATGAGTCTTATTTAAGGTGGAAAGAGATTAGTTTTTGACTAGAAATGAGACATTTTGACAATAAATAAGACAAATATTCTTGGAAAGATTTTGAGTTTTTACAGTGAACAAGGTGAGTTGCACTTCTGCAGACGGCTGAGAGCAGATGAGCTACGTAGAGAAGAGTAAAACATACAGGTCCTCATAATTAATACCAGCAAACACATGGTTGTGTCTGTCATCCCTGTGTCTTTGTTGTATATGAGCCGTTCTCTTAATGTTAACACTGGCGTTGGGCAGAGAGTCTCTGTTCACCGTCACATTGTTTAACAGTGATTTACAGTTGACTCCCGCCTCGGAGCGACCTCGCTGTAAATCCACCTCACTTCACTTCAAACCTCCGTCCTGCCTCAGCTGGATCTTTTTACCTGCTCGTCTACATTTCACTGACAAATTCAACTCATTTGCAAAAGTTCTGAGAAATGAAATAACCTCTTCTGACCATCCTTGAAAAAAAAAAAGAAGCATATTCAAGAGAATATTTCATTGGAAAAATACAGCCAAATTCCAGCTCATGTTTTATTGATCTGGACTTTATAGAAATGGAGCCGCTGGCTGGCTCTGCTCTTCCTGCAGCAGTGTGCTATTCTTTCTCGGGCTGGTTCAACAGTTCACAGTTGTGAAGCGGTGGGTTGGTGCCGGTGCTGGCGAGGCGAGGCGAGGCGAGGCGGAGCCACCGGCCGGCGGCTTCACCGCTGGTTAACGACTGCACAGGAACCTGCAGACTCTGCAAACGTTAACGACACACGTGTTTATGCAGTTGGAACTTGTCAAATAGGAGAAAGCTGCACTTACAGAAACCCAGGAAAACTTTGAACTTTGTTTATACAGAACCTGAGAGACGGAGGGAGGGAGGGAGGGGGGAGAGAGGAGAGGAGAGGAGAGGAGAGGAGAGAGGGGGGAGGATGTTGGTTTTGGCAGCAGAGAGAACAGACGGCTACAGAGGAGAGAGCAGCTGCTGCTACCTGAGCTACCTGTGTTACCGTTACAACTGTCATTATACACATACAGACACACCTTCACACACCTTCACACACCTGGGGACAGAAACCAAACTCATCTCAACTCATCTTCGTTCTCCAAGGTGGTGTGATCAAACTCCTACAAGCTCACACTCCTGGTACGGTACACAACAATGTGAGTGATAGTAGTCAAGACCACCTGACCCAAGACCGAGTCAAGACCAAGACCAATTGCCATAATCCCTATAGTTTTAGCAGTAGGTTCGTTACCTTACCTAATTGTCGGTGCAAGCTATTTGCTTATAGCTAATGGGATTTCTTGGTTTCCCTCATCAAACTCATCAAATACACAATCTAACAACTCCACAACGCTCTGGTGGACAAGTTGTGACCTGCACATTCACCACGCTATGAGATAATAACACAACGTTACCACACAGAGTTGTTTTAGAGGGAAATACAGAGACTGTTTGATGAAAAACTGTCCTTGGCAGGAACACGCATCAGCAGTTTTGCATAAATTTACCTCTAAAACAGTTAGGAAAGTAGAAGTCAGTCGATGTGAGGCTCTAAGGCCAGAGGATGTTGTAATGATGCTATGGAAGGTCTGTTGTTAAAAAACTGTTTGTAAAAATGGGCTATACAAATAAAACTGCCTTGTCTTGCCTATATGGGTCCGACTCTACAGTGGAGACACGGTGGCCTACGGAGCTCAATGACAGGACGTTCCTGTAAAGTTCCCGCCTCCTAAATTGAACCAGGAACTTCCACTGGTAGATTTAGTGGAACCAGGTGACTACAGACGTCTGGGAACACGGCGATGCCTCATGCTTGTCACTTCTTTGAAGCGGTGAGGAAACGGCGCTACGAGGCCTTCAGGAGCAGCCGTCGTCTTGGCTTCGGTCTTCAGTGTTGACGGCCCAGAAACAGAGAGAGGGACAGAGCCAGGTGTGGAGCGGTTTCACACAGGAAGTGAGCAGTAACACTGGGCTCCTCTCTGGAAGTTCACACCTCATCCTCCTCCTCCTCCAGAGCTGCCACCATCCTCAATGACCACACCCACCTCAGGCCGGAGGTAGGCTACAGAAGTGTGAAAAGCAGGACTTCTAGGCTGAAAAACTCCTTCTTCCCCTCTGCCATCAGACTCCTAAACAATAGGAGTCGGTAACTCATTATTTCACATAGTAGCACCACATTTGCACATGCACAATTTGCACACTATTCATTTATTATTCATTATTATACATAGTGCATATTACACACACACACACATCATACCTCCTTCTCTCTTCTTTTATCTCTTTTATTATTATTGCTGCTCATTGTTGTTGTTGTGTTGTATTATTGTTGCTTTTAAAGCAGAAGTAAGCGATCCGGTGGTTTTGGCTAATGCTGCGTTCCAGGCAGGCTTTTGAAATTGTAAATTACAGCTTCAAGTCACGACTTACGACTTTGTAGCGTTCCAGGCAACCCACTCGTGTTTTTCCGACCTGTTTTACCTGTGAAAGTCACTATAACGGCCACTCGTAACTTCTGACCCGTGAACTCGTACCAGATCGAACTGGTACCACTTCACAGGTCGGAAAAACACCAGTTACGGGTTGCCTTGAACGCACCATAACGTCTTGTCAGCCGATGGTGTTAGCAGCCCCCGCCCTCGTCATGGATCTATTGGTCCTCGTCCCTACGTCACCACATTCAGGCGCATCCCTTGGCTGCACACACAGAGAGGACTGCCCCTTTATGCCGTTCTCTCTCCTCATTCGATAAAACTTGTAGGATACAAGGAAAGTTTTCTCCTGGGCTCAGAGCAGAGCAGAGGGACTGACAGACCCGTGTTTCAGACCAAACACTCTATAGAAGTGATTGCTGTCGGAAGATACAACTATTTAAGACTTAGATTAACACAAAAATATCGCTTACTTCTGCTTTAATTGTCCATTTTTTATCTAGTTTTTTCTTATAATTGCTGGCTTTCTATGACGAGGACAGAAAAGTAAGAATTTCATTGTCAGGGAAACTCACCTTTCCACTGTGCAAATGACAATAAACACTTTGAACTTGAACTCCTCCTCCTCCTCCTCCTCCTCCTCCTCTTTCCTCCTTCCTCCTGACGTGGACACATCCATCGCTCTACAATGAAGCCACATGAACGACCGCGGCCACTCGCTGGTCGAGTCACCTGACCGACAGCACAGGTAACGGAAGAAAAACTCGCCTGTGAGACGACTTTCTTTTTCCTGTCTGCATCACGCTCTGGAAAACTACTGTGAAGTCCTACGAGCACAAACACTGCCCTGTCAGGACCAAGAGACAATCGCTTTCCTCTGTTCAGTATATTTAGCAGCACATACTACTACTACTGTGTGTGTGTGTGTGATTATTACATGCACATGCAGGTGCTGAATGAGTAAAATTAGGGGTTTTTTTACCTTCTCATCCGGTCACGTGCTGTTATGAATGTTAATTATAGTCACGATACAAAACAGAGCAAAAAAACGTCACACACATCAGATCTCATCTTTACAGGAATAACATCGTCACGCGTTGAAATATAAATAAATAAAACAAATCTCTGCCCAGTAATTATGTCATGGCTTATAATAGACCTCGGTGTGTCAGCAGTGGCTATTTTTAAGCCTTCTTCAGCATGTGGCCTATTAGCACAGTGTGTGTGTGTGTGTGTGTGTATGTGTGTGTGTGTGAGTGAGAGTGTGTGTTTATGTTTGACTAAGGCGAGTGGTGGTGGAGAGCGAGGTCAGGGGTGTGTGAGCAAATGACAGGATGTGCGGTCGGGGGCCGGTTCACAGAATCTGCTTAGTAATGTTGATAAAGATAGAGTTGACCTCGCCGCCGCCGCCGCCGTCAATGGCCCCCCTGTTAACCGCCGCCCGTCACACACACACACACACACACACACGTGCAGTTACACACACCTGAATGGAGGCCAGTGTGCTGCAGGGCGGGGCCGTGCAGAGGAGGGCAGAGCGAGATGAGAGGGTAAAACACAGAATATATAAGTCCCTTTGTATGAGCTGGATGTTCTGAATCAGCAGCTTTTATCTGACTTTCACCATCACAGCTATTTCAAATTAAACGGAAAAATGAAAGAAGAACCGGAAAAAAGCTGCAGTTTCTCTCCTGACCACTAGTTAAATGTCCTTTATTAAAGGGATAGTTCAACATTTAGGCAAATTGGCCCCATTGCCATGATCCCTATAGTCATAGCAGTAGGTTTGTTACCTTTAATTGTCGGTGCAAGCTATTTTTAGAACGGCAGAGCAGAGCCGTGAGCTGCTCAGAGCTACGCTACGGAGGCTCATGGGATTTTTTTTTGGTTTCCCTCATCAAACTCATCAAATACACAATAATCCAACAACTCCACAACGCTCTGGTGGACAAGTTGTGACCTGCACATTCACCACGCTATGAGATAATAACACAACGTTACCACACAGAGTTGTTTTAGAGGGAAATACAGAGACTGCTTGATGAAAAACTGCTCCCGAACATATAACATATACATGTGCTCCCAGTTTTGCATGAATTTCCCTCTAAAACAACTCTGTGTGGTAACGTTGTGTTATTATCTCATAGCGTGGTGAATGTGCAGCTCACAACTTGTCCACCAGAGCGTTGTGGAGTTGTTGGATTGTGTATTTGATGAGTTTGATGAGGGAAACCAAGAAATCCCATGAGCCTCCGTAGCGTAGCTCTGAGCAGCTCACGGCTCTGCTCCACCGTTCTAAAAATAGCTTGCACCGACAATTAAAGGTAACAGACTATAGGGATTATGGCAATGGGCCAAATTGCCAAAATGTTGAACTATCCCTTTAACTTCACAGCAGAAATAAATATATTAACTTGCGATGTAAGAAAATATCAATAGACTAAACTATTCCAATATTTTACAATGTGATACTGTATTGATTATTTGAAGCGCTGTATTGATATTTTATCACATTTCGTGTCAGTAAATGGTAATTCCTTCATTCAGACTGCACAACAAGTTTTAATATGATGACAAATACAAATGATACTGACTGTTAAATAGTATTTGTTTGAGAGTTTGTTTTTTTTAAATAGACTTTTGGAGGGAAATAATTGTAGTAGTATTGCCTTGCTTACAGTATACTAATATAATGCAATATATCACATTGTCACCTCTCTTTCAGGATGCACTTTAACAGCTATTTAAGGGAAGTAACTGGTTATTCTTATTTATTAATTTATGTTATTAGTAAAGTTTACATAGCATTGACGATCTGCACTACCTTTTCTTTTTCTTTTTTTTTATTCACTGGTATTGGATGGGTACTGGGTATCTGCAGATGTACAGAGTTGAGGAAAGAAAACTATGGAAACATCTGTATGAAGTTTGAGGCGGTCCACGGAGTCTCTGAGCTGCTGATCTGTGAAACTACAGCAGGATGTTTATTCTCCATTTCCACACTGTGTCACATTAACTCGGGAATGTCATCCCACCCTCGGTCGTCGTCGTTTTCAAAGTTGAGAGAAGTGTCACAGAGGCAGCAATTTTTATTTATGTTTTATTTTTTTCCCTGACATAACCTTTGAAGTTGACGAGTGCTGAAGGCGACGTGACACCCAGAAAACTGTTTCTGTATTCTGTGAAGGTTTGTTGCAGCCTGAGGCCGACAGAGCTGAATTAGTTATTATTTTTAAGACTTTCAGGCCAAACTCAGAACAGAGCTAATATTTTAATGGCACTTGGATCATATTTTTCCTTATATCCATCCAATACAGATAGTGTGTGTGTGTGTGTGTTTGTGTATGTGTAGCCTATGTGTTGACATGATTGAATCATTGGAAATTTCGGTGGTTATTAGTTATGAAAGGATCGTTATTT
>NC_140910.1:33250237-33285237 GCF_045865225.1 Trachurus japonicus
ACATCGAATAAAAAATGAGAGAAGTTGACAGCGAGTTAACCATAACCTACAGTTACAGTTTCCTGTTGTGGGCCAAAGCGTTGGACAGACAGATGGACAGATGGACAGATGGACGTCCCTCCTGTCCCTCGCAGGGCTAAAAGGTGGGACAGTCTGTTTTTTGTGTGATAGCTTGAATGTTCTCCATCATGCTGGCAGCCAATCAGCTGACTCAGCTCTGGCTCATCTCATCATCACATCTGACCGACCGACCGACCGTGCACCGTGCATGCAGCAGCAATGACACTCCATCGCCATGACGCCGATCTGTGTCAAGGCTCGCTGCTGCTTACTCTGCAGTCCCGGCCTGATAACACCGAACAGCCAGCGCTATCTGGAGCATATGCATGGCCCTGTGTGTGTGTGTGTGTGTGTGTGTGTGTGTGTGTTCCCTTTGCCAAGGCCTTTGCTGCAGGCACCGGGCCCGACAGCCTTCAGACAGAGATGTGTCATCAGACTCTGATTAGTGACATGGTGACTGACAGATAGAGAAGTTATTATGAGGCTGAGCGGCTGCAGCAGGCGGCCTCAGATGTAATAACAGATGTTTTGATCAAATGCAGGAAGCCTGTGTTGCATTTGGAAAAATTTAGAAAAGAAAAGAAAAGAAAAGAAGACAATCTCCTCTCTTTATATCTACCTGCCAGAAATGACACGTGTGAGCTGCTTGAAAGGATTATGACAGTTATGTAGTTTGTTTCCACCACTTTTTTTTTTTTGACAAAATGGATTTCAGCTCTTTATTGTGTGAATCTCTCATCAGAAACTCTCCACAACAACTCTGCCAAAAGAAATCTCTGGTTGCAGTCCACGGTGCTGCTAACAAAGCTGCTAACAGAGCTGCTGACATAAATGCAAACAAAATTGTTAAAGGGACAACGAGGAGTTTTGGAAAAGCGAAGCGTCTTCACACTACATGTATGAGCCTCCGTGCACCATGAAATTCTTTGACCGGTGCAAGACAGACTCATGTTTTCATTCATCAAGAATGAAAGTCAGAGGTTGGAAGACGATCACATACCGTCGTAGTTCCGACCATAAACGGAGATTCGGCGGCGTTATTCTCATGACTCGCCACGAAACCGAAAGTAAAGAAACGCTGGTCGACTCGCCCAGCATTTCCACCACCACTAATAATAACAAAATAACCATAGAGACAAAACCATAGATTTATCTAAAATGGACCATTAACAAGTGGTAACGTAGATTCATCCACATTAATATGAGACTTTTTTATAACCAAATAGAAACTCCTCGTTGTCCCTTAACGGTGCTGCTAAAGCAGCTGCTAACGTGCCAATGTGCAGCAAATGGTGTCATAAATAGCTGCTAACTGTGTAGTAACTGCTTACAGCGCAAGAAACTATGCTGCAAATGATGCTACTAACAGAGCCGCTAACGGTGCTGCTAACAGAGCTGCTAATGGTGCTGCTAACGGAGGTGCTAATGGTGCTTCTATTGGAATTGAATTGAACTGATAATGTCCCCAAGGCAATTGGGTTTACAGCAGCTGCTGTCACAATCAAACACATAAAAACACTAAAGAACTGTAAAAAATAGGTTTATTAGGCCTACAAAAGTACTGTAGTACAATTAACACACAGATGCCATCAATAGCCTAATTCAAGATAATATTCAACTACAGCTGAACAGCTGATGGAACGAATGATCTCAGAAACCTGTTGGACCGTTCCTTCCTAGAGAAGGCCAACCTCCTTCCTGGTGGCAACGCCTAAACAGTTTCTATAGAGGATGCAGAGGGTCTGCCAGAAAGACCTCATCCCTACAAAAACACCTGACCTGCTGCTAAAAGAGCTACAGATCTGGTAGTGGTGCTGTTATTAAGACAGACACTGCAATTTGATGATGGTTGACAAACAATGTTTGCCTTTTTTTGGTTGCTGTGCAGCCACAATGGCATCAAACACTTAAGGAAACTTCACTCACTGACTGAAAAAATAAATAAATCCAGCAGAAAAAAAATAGAAAATCCTAAAATGTGCTTTTTACATTTCAATTTGTGTAAACAACGTGTTAATGGGTCGGCCTCTTGATGTCGACATGCTCATGCACCAGCAACAACATGTTACAATCTAAATGTGTTTTCACTGATCTATATTCACAACGTGTGCTGCAACACACTGCTGATCCAAGCTGTAAGCAAATGTAATTAATGAGTGTGACTGCAGATAAAAGTGGAGCCGCATGCAGCCACGTCTTAAACTCTTATTTCTATATTTAATTCGTTATAGGATACATTTTAAAAATCAGTTTCCTCCCAGGTGGACACGCTGCTGCTGCTGCTGCTGCTGCTGCTCCGCCGCTGACCTGCAGCTGAACTCGGGAGTGTTTGAGGAGAAAACACACAAGCACCGAAACTTTAAAAAGCAGATAATTGCCAAAATAAGGAAAGACTTGTGCAACCGAGGGACTCGAAGTACATTAAACCTGTGAGGTAAGAGTTTCCTGGCAGAGCCCCGAGCTCCTCCGAGGGCAGAGAAGAGAACCAAGGTGAACAAATACAACATCATTCTGAATAATCATCCTTCATCCCGCGGTGAAGGATCTCAGGCCTGATTGGACCGGTGCTCGGTGAGAGCCGAGGCCTCGTTGGTCGCTGAGATTGATGAGTATGAGAACAGCATAAAAAACCATTAGTCATCATGGCCGCCTCGGCTACCTGGTCTCGACCCAACTGAACGGGCCTCAACCTGCATTTTCCATTTACAACTAAACTCCAGATGATGATGAGATTTCTCAGAGTCAGACTCTCCGTTCGTGTTTGTGAACTTCGCTTTTTTTTTTTCCATGACAAGTTATGTTGAAGTTTTACTTCATTTTGGCCCATTCTTGTACATTTATATGGAAAAGAGAAAAAATGGATTCGTTTTTTTTTTATATTTTTGCTCCGTCCAAAGTCTTTTCATCATCAAACACTCCGCTGTCGGCTTAAAGGGATAGTTCACCCAAAATTCAAATTTCACTCATTATCTACTCACCCTCATGTGGACTAAGGGCTGGGAGAATTTTCAGAGTCCTCCGTGGCTTCTCTGAGTTACGGGGGGCTATAATGGTTGTCAATGGATATCAACTTTCTTCGTCAAAAAAGACACACCAAAAAACATCCAAATATCTCCATACTGCTCGTCTGTAATGTCCCTCTGGTATTGAAGCCCCGACATAAGAAATTGTTCCGCCGGTCAGCGCAAATCACGCGAGATTTGCACTGACACAGGCAGAGCAAACAAGCTTAAAATATAGACTTATTTTATTTTTTTCTGAACAATTTCTCATGTCGGGGCTTCAATACAAGAGGGACATTACAGACAAGCAGTATGGAGATATTTGGATGTTTTTTGGTGTGTCTTTTTGTTACAAAGAAAGTTGGTATCCATTCACAACCATTATATGGACAAATACTGCTGCACGGACCCCCCCGAAATTTGAATTTTGGGTGAACTATCCCTTTAAAGGCTGTAAAAGTTTGTAGTTTAGGAGATGAAGAAGAAGAAGCAGCTGCTCGAATTCATGGTCAGTAAATAAATAGTGATTTTCACGGTGGGTGAAGTGAAGTGGATGTGAAAACATCCCTCAAACTGTTGCTGCAGCATCTCACACTTCTCCACTGTCTCTCCATCCGATGCATCCCACAGATCAGCGTCTGTGTCTCATCTGCAGCCAAAAACTTCCAGTCGATATTCGGATCTTTATGAATTCTTTATAAAACCTACTGTACCACACACACTCAAAGACTTTTTAAAAAAAAGACTCAACACGACGTGTCTCTATATCACAGAGTTTTTAGTTGGGCTGCAGATCCTGCACCGTGTACGAGAAAAACATCAAATCCCTTTGAAATAATTTCCCATCTTGTTCCTGTTGGACGTTTAAGAAAAACTCTTTTTTCCAGACTTCTACATTAATATCATTATTATCATATAAAGTTAGCAAGTTAACACTTTAATGATCTGCCCCCAGAGTGACTGGACTTCATATTTACAATTACCTATTTTAATTTAAAATGTATTCATTACCATAAATTCTCATGTAGCTAGAAGCCGAGTCTCAAATAGACACCGGTCTCCTGTACTGGGCCGGGTCTTTAATCAACATTAACAGGTGAAGAAACACTAAACTCAAACTGTGACTCAAATTGTCTTTTTCTGCTGTTTTAGTTTTGTTCCTTATTGCTGTCATTAATATTCATTTTCTATTTTTAGCCATTTAACAGCTGTTGTATTTGCTGTTTGTGTCATTTCAGATTCATGTTTCCTTTCATGTGGATTTTAATATATTTTAAGAGATTGCAACAATATTTTGTCACTAAAATATCAGACATGAAAAATAGAAGTAGAAGGGATGATAAATCATATAATTAACAGATATCAATAAAAGTGTTAAGTGACCTATAGGTCCTTAAAGTCAATAATCTTTAGTATTGCTATCTCTACTATAACAGCTGTTAACTTTCCATATGTCATAAATGCATAACATTCGCTGTCTGTGTGAAAGGACGTGTGATGAAAACCAGAGTTTGAAAAAGAAATGATAAGTGAATTACCCGCATGAAAAATACGTCCCTGGTGTGTAAATGTCTTAAGAGTTTAAAGTTCGCCATCTGAGCAGTTCTGCTTGGCTGTGGAGGTAGCAGCATGCTAACATGCTAATGCCTGTGAAGGAAAGAAAGGATAGAAGGAGAAGAACACTGCATAACTCAAAATCTTACCAAAAATATTTGTCTTATTTCTAGTTAAAATGTCATTTCTAGTCACAACAAATCTAATTATACTTAAAATAAGACGCATCACATAAAAAGTTGCTTGTTTGTTTAGACACTTTTTACTTCTTTCAAGTCTATTTTCACTTGAAATAAGTAGAAAAATCTGACAGTGGAGCAAGTTTTTCTGTCTTATTACAAGCACAAAAAACTTGCTTCCACTGGCAGATTTTTCTACTTATTTCAAGTGAAACAAGTGAAAATGATCTAAAAACAAGTTCATTTCTAGGTGATGAGTCTTATTTAAGGTGGAAAGAGATTCGCTTTGACTAGAAATTAGACATTTTGACAATAAATAAGACAAATATTCTTGGAAAGATTATGAGTTTTTACAGTGAACAAGGTGTGTTGCACTTCTGCAGATGGCTGAGAGTAAAACATACAGGTCCTCATAATTAATACCAGCAAACACATGGTTGTGTCCGTCATCCCTGTGTCTTTGTTGTATATGAGCCGTTCTGGCGTTGGGCAGAGAGTCTCTGTTCACCGTCACATTGTTTAACAGTGATTTACAGTTGACTCCCGCCTCGGAGCGACCTCGCTGTAAATCCACCTCACTTCACTTCAAACCTCCGTCCTGCCTCAGCTGGATCTTTTTACCTGCTCGTCTACATTTCACTCACAAATTCAACTCATTTGCAAAAGTTCTGAGAAATGAAATAACCTCTTCTGACCATCCTTAAAAAAAAAAAAAACATATTCAAGAGAATATTTCATTGGAAAAATACAGCCAAATTCCAGCTCATGTTTTATTGATCTGGACTTTATAGAAATGGAGCCGCTGGCTGGCTCTGCTCGTCCTGCAGCAGTGTGCTATTCTTTCTCAGGCTGGTTCAACAGTTCACAGCTCTGAAGCGGTGGGTTGATGCCGGTGCTGGCGAGGCGAGGCGAGGCGAGGCGAGGCGGAGCGGAGCGACCGGCCGGCGGCTTCACCGCTGGTTAACGACTGCACAGGAACCTGCAGACTCTGCAAACGTTAACGACACACGTGTTTATGCAGTTGGAACTTGTCAAATAGGAGAAAGCTGCACTTACAGAAACCCAGGAAAACTTTGAACTTTGTTTATACAGAACCTGAGAGACGGAGGGGGGAGAGGAGAGGAGAGGAGAGGAGAGGAGAGGAGGGAGAGGAGAGGAGAGGAGAGGAGAGGAGAGGAGAGGAGAGGAGAGGAGAGGAGAGGAGAGGAGGGAGAGGAGAGGAGAGGAGAGAGGGGGGAGGATGTTGGTTCTGGCAGCAGAGAGAACAGACGGCTACAGAGGGGAGAGCAGCTGCTGCTACCTGAGCTACCTGTGTTACCGTTACAACTGTCATTATACAGGGTGACACACCTTCACACACCTTCACACACCTGGGGACAGAAACCAAACTCATCTCAACTCATCTTCGTTCTCCAAGGTGGTGTGATCAAACTCCTACAAGCTCACACTCCTGGTACGGTACACAACAATGTGAGTGATAGTAGTCAAGACCACCTGACCCAAGACCGAGTCAAGACCAAGACCAATTGCCATAATCCCTATAGTTTTAGCAGTAGGTTCGTTACCTTACCTAATTGTCGGTGCAAGCTATTTGCTTATAGCTAATGGGATTTCTTGGTTTCCCTCATCAAACTCATCAAATACACAATCTAACAACTCCACAACGCTCTGGTGGACAAGTTGTGACCTGCACATTCACCACGCTATGAGATAATAACACAACGTTACCACACAGAGTTGTTTTAGAGGGAAATACAGAGACTGTTTGATGAAAAACTGTCCTTGGCAGGAACACGCATCAGCAGTTTTGCATAAATTTACCTCTAAAACAGTTAGGAAAGTAGAAGTCAGTCGATGTGAGGCTCTAAGGCCAGAGGATGTTGTAATGATGCTATGGAAGGTCTGTTGTTAAAAACTGTTTGTAAAAATGGGCTATACAAATAAAACTGCCTTGTCTTGCTTATATGGGTCCGACTCTACAGTGGAGACACGGTGGCCTACGGAGCTCAATGACAGGACGTTCCTGTAAAGTTCCCGCCTCCTAAATTGAACCAGGAACTTCCACTTGTGTAGATTTAGTGGAACCAGGTGACTACAGGTGTCTGGGAACACGACGATGCCTGCTTGTCACTTCTTTGAAGCGGTGAGGAAACGGCGCTACGAGGCCTTCAGGAGCAGCCGTCGTCTTGGCGTTGGTCTTCAGTGTGACGGCCCAGAACCAGAGAGAGGGACAGAGCCAGGTGTGGAGCGGTTTCACACAGGAAGTGAGCAGTAACACTGGGCTCCTCTCTGGAAGTTCACACCTCATCCTCCTCCTCCTCCAGAGCTGCCACCATCCTCAATGACCACACCCACCTCAGGCCGGAGGTACAGAAGTGTGAAAAGCAGGACTTCTAGGCTGAAAAACTCCTTCTTCCCCTCTGCCATCAGACTCCTAAACAATAGGAGTCGGTAACTCATTATTTCACACAGTAGCAGCACATTTGCACATGCACAATTTGCACACTATTCATTTATTATTTATTATTATACATAGTGCATATTACACACACACATCATACCTCCTTCTCTCTTCTTTTATCTCTTTTATTATTATTGCTGCTCATTGTTGTTGTTGTGTTGTATTATTGTTGCTTTTAAAGCAGAAGTAAGCGATCCGGTGGTTTTCGCTAATGCTGCGTTCCAGGCAGGCTTTTGAAATTGTAAATTACAGCTTCAAGTCACGACTTACGACTTTGTAGCGTTCCAGGCAACCCACTCGTGTTTTTCCGACCTGTTTTACCTGTGAAAGTCACTATAACGGCCACTCGTAACTTCTGACCCGTGAACTCGTACCAGATCGAACTGGTACCACTTCACAGGTCGGAAAAACACGAGTTACGGGTTGCCTTGAACGCACCATAACGTCTTGTCAGCCGATGGTGTTAGCAGCCCCCGCCCTCGTCATGGATCTATTGGTCCTCGTCCCTACGTCACCACATTCAGGCGCATCCCTTGGCTGCACACACAGAGAGCACCGCCCCTTTATGCCGTTCTCTCTCCTCATTGGATAAAACTTGTAGGATACAAGGAAAGTTTTCTCCTGGGCTCAGAGCAGAGCAGAGTGACTGACAGACCCGTGTTTCAGACCAAACACTCTATAGAAGTGATTGCTGTCGGAAGATACAACTATTTAAGACTTAGATTAACACAAAAATATCGCTTACTTCTGCTTTAATTGTCCATTTTTTATCTAGTTTTTTCTTATAATTGCTGGCTTTCTATGACGAGGACAGAAAAGTAAGAATTTCATTGTCAGGGAAACTCACCTTTCCACTGTGCAAATGACAATAAACACTTTGAACTTGAACTCCTCCTCCTCCTCCTCCTCCTCCTCCTCCTCCTCCTCCTCCTCCTTCTTCCTCCTGACGTGGACACATCTATCGCTCTACAATGAAGCCACATGAATGACACCGTGGCCACTCGCTGGTCGAGTCACCTGACCGACAGCACAGGTTAACGGAAGAAAAACTCGCCTGTGAGACGACTTTCTTTTTCCTGTCTGCATCACGCTCTGGAAAACTACTGTGAACTCCTGGGAGCACAAACACTGCACTGTCAGGACCAAGAGACAATCGCTTTCCTCTGTTCAGTATATTTAGCAGCACATACTACAGTACTATGTGTGTGTGTGATTATTACGTACACATGCAGGTGCTGAATGAGTAAAATTAGTTTTTTTTTACCTTCTCATCCGGTCACGTGCTGTTATGAATGTTTAATTATAGTCACGATACAAAACAGAGAAAAAAACGTCACACACATCAGATCTCATCTTTACAGGAATAACATCGTCACGCGTTGAAATATAAATAAATAAGAAAAATCTCTGCCCAGTAATTATGTCATGGCTTATAATAGACCTCGGTGTGTCAGCAGTGGCTATTTTTAAGCCTTCTTCAGCATGTGGCCTATTAGCACAGTGTGTGTGTGTGTGTGTGTGTGTGTGTGTGTGTGTGTGAGTGTGTGTGAGTGAGAGTGTGTGTGTTTATGTTTGACTAAGGCGAGTGGTGGTTGAGAGCGAGGTCAGGGGTGTGTGAGCAAATGACAGGATGTGCGGTCGGGGGCCGGTTCACAGAATCTGCTTAGTAATGTTGATAAAGATAGAGTTGACCTCGCCGCCGCCGCCGCCGTCAATGGCCCCCCTGTTAACCGCCGCCCGTCACACACACACACTCTCACACACGTGCAGTTACACACACCTGAATGGAGGCCAGTGTGCTGCAGGGCGGGGCCGTGAAGAGGAGGGCAGAGCGAGATGAGAGGGTAAAACACAGAATATAAGTCCCTTTGTATGAGCTGGATGTTCTGAATCAGCAGCTTTTATCTGACTTTCACCATCACAGCTATTTCAAATTAAACGGAAAAATGAAAGAAGAACCGGAAAAAAGCTGCAGTTTCTCTCCTGACCACTAGTTAAATGTCCTTTATTAAAGGGATAGTTCAACATTTAGGCAAATTGGCCCCATTGCCATGATCCCTATAGTCATAGCAGTAGGTTTGTTACCTTTAATTGTCGGTGCAAGCTATTTTTAGAACGGCGGAGCAGAGCCGTGAGCTGCTCAGAGCTACGCTACGGAGGCTCATGGGATTTTTTTTTGGTTTCCCTCATCAAACTCATCAAATACACAATCCAACAACTCCACAACGCTCTGGTGGACAAGTTGTGACCTGCACATTCACCACGCTATGAGATAATAACACAACGTTACCACACAGAGTTGTTTTAGAGGGAAATACAGAGACTGTTGATGAAAAACTGCTCCCGAACATATAACATATACATGTGCTCCCAGTTTTGCATGAATTTCCCTCTAAAACAACTCTGTGTGGTAACGTTGTGTTATTATCTCATAGCGTGGTGAATGTGCAGGTCACAACTTGTCCACCAGAGCGTTGTGGAGTTGTTGGATTGTGTATTTGATGAGTTTGATGAGGGAAACCAAGAAATCCCATGAGCCTCCGTAGCGTAGCTCTGAGCAGCTCACGGCTCTGCTCCACCGTTCTAAAAATAGCTTGCACCGACAATTAAAGGTAAAAGACTATAGGGATTATGGCAATGGGCCAAATTGCCAAAATGTTGAACTATCCCTTTAACTTCACAGCAGAAATAAATATATTAACTTGCGATGTAAGAAAATATCAATAGACTAAACTATTCCAATATTTTACAATGTGATACTGTATTGATTATTTGAGGTGCTGTATTGATATTTTATCACATTTCGTGTCAGTCAATGGTAATTCCTTCATTCAGACTGCACAACAAGTTTTAATATGATGACAAATACAAATGATACTGACTGTTAAATAGTATTTGTTTGAGAGTTTGTTTTTTTTAAATAGACTTTTGGAGGGAAATAATTGTAGTAGTATTGCCTTGCTTACAGTATACTAATATAATGCAATATATCACATTCTCACCTCTCTTTCAGGATGCACTTTAACAGCTATTTAAGGGAAGTAACTGGTTATTCTTATTTATTAATTTATGTTATTAGTAAAGTTTACATAGCATTGACGATCTGCACTTGTTTTTCAAAGGATTTACCTTTTCTTTTTCGTTTTTTTTATTCACTGGTATTGGATGGGTACTGGGTATCTGCAGATGTACAGAGTTGAGGAAAGAAAACTATGGAAACATCTGTATGAAGTTTGAGGCGGTCCACGGAGTCTCTGAGCTGCTGATCTGTGAAACTACAGCAGGATGTTTATTCTCCATTTCCACACTGTGTCACATTAACTCGGGAATGTCATCCCACCCTCGGTCGTCGTCATTTTCAAAGTTGAGAGAAGTGTCACAGAGGCAGCAATTTTTATTTATGTTTTTTTTTTTTTCCTGACATAACCTTTGAAGTTGACGAGTGCTGAAGGCGACGTGACACCCAGAAAACTGTTTCTGTATTCTGTTAAGGTTTGTTGCAGCCTGAGGCCGACAGAGCTGAATTAGTTATTATTTTTAAGACTTTCAGGCCAAACTCAGAACAGAGCTAACAGCCTATTTTAATGGCACTTGGATCATATTTTTCCTTATATCCATCCAATACAGATAGTGTTTGTGTGTGTAGGCCTATGTGTTGACATGATTGAATCATTGGAAATTTCAGTGGTTATTAGGCTTGTTATGAAAGGATTGTTATTTACAGAAATATGTACGACTGGTTTTCATTTTCATGCCTTATCTTATCTCTCCAAACATGTTTTAAATTCTCTGTGGAAAAAAAAGGAGAACTGAGTCTGAAGCTCATCTCCGCTGACTTCCTGGTTGAGAAACCTCAATCGGGTCTTAAGCCCCGCCCACCACCACCACCACAACCTGCTGGCTCCAGGTGAGATAGAAGATGGAGACCAGAACCAGAGACTAGGGGACGAGTCACAGCTGTTAGCACAGTTAGCATCTGTTTAGAACAGTTAGCGTCTTTGAGAACAGTTAGCACAGTTAGCATCTGATTAGAACAGTTAGCATCTTTGAGAACAGTTAGCACAGTTAGCATCTGATTAGAACAGTTCATAGATACACGTAGATGCCGCCTCTGACGCTGCCCATTGGAACGGACCGCCGCCGCCATCTTCAGGAGGAGGACCTATGCGTTTTGTTATGTTTTGTTTTACATCATACTGCCGTTCGTGACATGCATGACGTCATCTGCGTTTTTACCAATATACAAGGAAATCCCCCTCAAGATGGCGGCCGTGATGACGTGCCTGACAAGCCCGAATGCGGCATCTACGTGTATGAGAACAGTAGCATCTTTGAGAACAGTTAGCACGGTTAGCATCTGTTTAGAACAGTTAGCATCTTTTAGAACAGTTAGCACGGTTAGCATCTGATTAGAACAGTTAGCATCTTTTAGAACAGCTGGCATAATTAGCATCTGTTTACAGTTTGCATCTGTTTCAGGTTTATTTAGCCCCGCCCCCAGTGTCCCCACAACTTGACAGGGTTGGTTTCTCAGGTTTGTAATTTATATTTATAAAATACTACTGGTTTTCTACCTCTGTATATCAAATAAAGGCATAAAGTACTACATAATGTACAATAAGTGTAAGGGGTAGCATATTTTGTCCAATAATATCTTATCAGATAATGCTCCCGCTACTTTATGGATTCATGTAAGATACTGATCACGTCACTGCCACTGTAGGATGAATGGCAGCATATTTAGACATACCATTTTAACATTTAACAACAACTCATTCAACAACAACACTTCAAAAACCGTTAATAACTGCGTGGACTGACGAGCCGCAACACAGGGTTTCAAAAAAATATGGGCATGGAAATGAAACTGGGAAAATCGGCTCTGTGCATTTGCAAAACCACAAAGTAGCAGTCCTCGACAAGTAGCAGAAATCGACAGAACACCCTAGTTAATCTGTGTTGATGATTTCTTCAGTTATGTGTTTTGAAGTAGGCTACATTAAAAAACATCATATGGCCGTTAATTAACGAGGTACTTGAGGCGTCTTTAAAGTGAGAGGAAAAAGCAGCGCATTAAAACTCAAGAAGAATTTAATCACACTGCCGAAAATTGTAGTTAGCTAACTGAAAGCTTAAGCTTTGAGTTACACAGAGAAAAATAAAATATAAAATAAAATAAAAATCAGCGTGTGTTAAACTTTTCCCCCTAGACAGAAAGTTTTGCATCTTTGAAACATTTCAGAAATAAAGAGGGAGATCTCAAACTGAGTAAAAAGTCTGAGCTCACTTAAAATTCAGAACAAGAATATCTAGAGGATTAAAGGAGAAGAAAGAAAGTAACTACGGGGGAAGATTGGATTCGGAAAGAGCTTGACTCAAATTGGAGGTGACAGCAATTCCATTTCGGAGAGTTTTGCCTTGAGTACTTCAGAGTGACTTGGCCTTCGAGGAGGGGAGGGGAGTGGAGAGGAGGAATTAGAGGAGGGGTAGAGGAGAGGAGAGGTGGAAATGAACAAATGGAATACTAAATATAGAGTCACACAAACAGGGGAGGATGGAAATGTACTAGAAATAAAACACACGTCGACGGTCACACTGGATGGAAGAAGTGAAGTGAGCGTGTCGCGGCGTCGACCGCTAACGTGTTCATCAGGTGACTCCCTCTCCTTCCTACCTTCCTTCCTTCCCAGGGCCGTTGCTAGGAATTCTGGGCCCCCTTAAAGAATACTAAAGTGGGCCGCTCCCCCTAACTTTTCCTTTTTTTTTCTTAGACTATACGTATGTATTATCGTTTTTTATTTAGCCTTCTTTGTTTTGATGCTAATGCAGCATTACACTGCAAAAACTCAAGTAGCCTATCTTAGCAAGAATATGTGTCTTATTTCTAGTCAAAATGTCATTTCTAGTCAAAACAAATCTCATTATACTTAAAATAAGACACATCACATTAAAAGCAGCTTGTTTTTAGACACTTTTTACTTCTTTCAAGCAGATTTTCACTTGGAATAAGTAGAAAAAAATCTGATAGTGGAGCAAGTTTTTCTTCCTTATTACAAGCACAAAAAACTTACTTTCACTGACAGATTTTTCTATTTATTGTGAATTTAAGTGAAAATGATCTAAAAACAAGTTCATTTTTAGGTAATGAGTCTTATTTTAAGTGGAAAGAGATTAGTTTTGACTAGAAATGAGACATTTGGACAAGAAATAAGACAAATATTCTTGGAAAGATGTTGAGTTTTTACAGTGTAGGCCTACTATGAGTATTAGTCAGGGTCTTACGCAGAATAAATCAGTCATACAAAGATTAGACTACTGGGGTTTTTTATGGGCCCCACTGGGCGCTGGGCCCCCCACCTTTCTCCCCTATACAACGGCCCTGTTCCTTCCTTGCTTCCATCCTACCTTTCATCCGTCTTTCCTAATTCACCTGTTTTCCTCGCTGAGCTGAGGCCTCCGAGGCTGCACTGATGGATTAAAAATAAATGAGAGGGTAAACACAGCATGAGAACCAAGGCTGCTGCTCAATGAGCTCCGTGTGTGTGTGTGTGTGTGTGTGTTAACAGAGAAATAACAACGAACTCCCCTCGTCTACACATTCATCAAATCCTCTCACACCTCAGTCTCTCTGCTCTCTCACCATTCGTCTTTTTCAATCTCTCTCTAACATCCGCAGTGAAACAACCAGAATAAATTCATTTCAATGCACTTGGTCACTCACATCAGTGGTTGGTAACTCTGCACCGCGCTTTTTTATGTGCAGTTCAACTGTGGTGAATTACGACATGTGGTTTTGTGTCGATTGTAAAAAGCGATTGGACATCCGAGCCGAGGTAACGTGCTGCAGTGCAGAGACAGTGGAAACTGCTCAGAGGCTTGGACCAGAGTCGTTGCTGCACAAATAACTGTTAAAATAACTCACTTACAGAGATGAAGGAGTCGGTTTACACTGATCATTGTGTTTTATATGTATGACAACATGTGGAAAAGAGTTTCAGTGTGTAAATGCCATATTGTTAGGTCTTTGTAGCCGCAGTGTAGTGATCAACTCTACCTTGATTAGGCTCAGTCTAGTTGAACTTACACCTCTTAGCATTATCCTACAAAATTCTACACAAATATTAGCATACCCTGCTAACCATTATATGCAAAAAAAATTTAACAGGACGTTAACACTAATAGTTCTTTTTGTAGGTTCACATCCAGAAACAGTTGTTCATCTATTTTGGCAATGGTCTCATAAATTATGGGTAGGTAGACCTCAGCGGGTTCATCATGGATTATCTATGGGAAAATGTTGTTTTTGGTTGCCATAATCATTCTAAGAGAGAAGGAAATGCCTACTTTTTAATGTATTTTTGACAAAATTCTTTATTCATAAGGGAACATTTAATCATCATCATTGATCACATGACCAGAACTCCAACTCTGAAATTCAGAAGAATCTCACAATCCAAGATGGCGCCCAGTGCATCAACAGTAAGTAGAAGCTGAACATTACACTGATTATTAGCCACACACAGACAGTAGGCTATTGTTGACGTGTACATGTTGAAGTGTGTAAATAGTGTGGTGTTATCGGCTGGTATTAGCAAACTATGCTAACCACAACAATAGTTAACAAAACGGCTGCTTCTCCGACTCGTTACCATCTTGTAACTGGAATGTGGTCAACTCGACTGTGTTGACGGGACGCTGTAGAGTCCAAAGCTGGTTTTATACAAGGCTGCCTGCAAACATGTTTATTATTGTTGAAATGTTGGACATTTTAACATGGAAGTCCCTGGGAACTGACTCAGTGTTGGAGACTCTAGTGGTCAGGAGAGGAACTGCAGCTTTATGTTCTGGCGACACCTCGGCGCGTCCAATAGGAGACATAGTGGTGGATTCCAGAGTGAAAACAGCAAAATGGACTTTGGATGTACCAGGTTTGTTGAAAGTGGTAGAAAGGTGTGGTTTTTGCATTTTTAACAATACAAATGTCAACTTGAATTAAATTATAGCATAGGGCACACATGATTCGCTTGTATCAGGTATGAAGACCATGTGACAGTAATTTTGTAAACTGAGGCAGAAACTTTACTATACACGTCGTACACTCATTATATGTAGAAATCTTGAACCACACTACTTTCATGGAATATTCAGTACAGTGTCATACAATGAAAATATAGTAATATATTTTATAGCACAATTTTTGATGTAATCACTACAGCACCAAGCAGCTTTAGTTCAGGTTCACATGGCGACCTCCATCAGCCTTTCTGCACTTCATAATAAAACACCTACAGTTTGAACAGGAGGTGAAAGAGCATGTGTTACAGCCTGTATGAGCAAATATAATAATTATAATAATTACAGCTTCTCAAACATGAGGATTTCCTGTTTTTCCTCTGTTATATGTGATTACGGGAAATTACTGACTCATTAGTTGCCAAAGTCAGTGGCGGCAAACCCCTAAGAAGTTTTACCAGAATCAAAACCTTCAATGTTTTACAAGAGTTCTCCTGTAGGGTAGGGCAACATCCAAATGACATAATTTGAGAATTAATTCCCCCATTTTCCAAATATTTACAAGCTTGACTAACGTTCAGCCGCTCAGGTTCGTCACCTGCTGGCAGCCTCTCAGAGGAAAACTGCAAACGAGCCGACGGGCTGACAGTAAAACCCTCGGCTGCCGGCATCACACGCTCCTGTCCTCGCCGTCTTCCCATCAGGTTGGAAAAAAAAACTGCAGAATAAGTCGTAAAGGAGCCAGCTGCTGATTTTCCTCTTTCTGCACCAGCAGCTCGAGCTGGCATCAGCTGAGACTCACATGGCTGAGGACAGTCACTCAGCTCACTGTCCACAGAATAAGACTGTGGTCTGTCTGTCTGTCTGTCTGTCTGTCTGTCTGTCTGTCTGTCTGTCTGTCTGTCTGTCTGTCTGTCTGTCTCTGTCTGTCTGTCTGTCTGTCTGTCTGTCTGTCTGTCTGTTAGCTGATAGTCATTAGTCACACTGACGGTCCCACTGCTCCAACTGGGACTCTGGGACTCTGTGTCATGTGAAAAACCAAACTCAACTGCAAGATAATACACACACACACACACACATGTATACTGTATATATACTATATACAGAGGGCACAGAGGTCATAGGTCATGACAGGACACAGGACTTTTATCACCTTGTATATTAGCTCAGGTTCAAGGTGTTTAATTTATCACATTTCCAGGTGAGACTTCCTGGGACATGGTGAGTCTGCTTTTCCTATGTATGAAAAAGTAAAGGTTAAAACTTGATCAAATATAATAAATAAGATTAAAGGAATAGAACAGTTTTTTATTCCTCAAAGTGCATCTGGAGACCCGGGAGGCCGGTTCCTAGTCTAACCAAAACTTTATATGAGAGTAATAGGGCCCGACACAAAAACGTCCATAAAACT
The DNA here is from genome assembly GCF_045865225.1 of Trachurus japonicus. Taxonomy (NCBI): domain Eukaryota; kingdom Metazoa; phylum Chordata; class Actinopteri; order Carangiformes; family Carangidae; genus Trachurus; species Trachurus japonicus. Next base: position 33,266,918 of record NC_140910.1, read on the forward strand.
ACACAAAAACCATTTAATATTCCTCCACACTGCTCGTCCACTGCAATCCAAGTGTCCTGAAGGGAGATAGTCCAGAGTTTACTGGAAACTACCTAATTGAGGCAAGTCTGGTCACGTCCGCGTGCAACGCATCCCAGGCAAATTCAATCCAGGACTGTTGAGGCTGTAAAAATGTCCTAAATGCCGTTGTTTCCAGAAACAGCTGATCTTCCCACTGATGGCCTCATTGGCTGCAAAGACATCAGCAGAAACCTTTTGAGACTTTTGCAAAGTAAAGTAAAGTTAAAAGTTCTTTGTAGTTGCTTTAACAATAGAAATGTAAAGTGATGCCAACCTTTTTTCCAATGAGAGTGACATTACCAGTGCAGACATAAAATCTAACACCACATTTTGACACTCTTCAGTTTATTTCTCTGAATACTTGTGTATGTAAAGCAGAAGCAGCTGAACAGTGACCCCTGTGGCCACAAACTGTAATTACACCTTATGAGTTTAAACTTTTTGGCTCAGGGGCCACAATGAGTTTTAAAATTTGACGGCCGGGCCAGTATCAGATGGATGAAGAGTGTTTGTCTTAAAGGGATAGTTCAACATTTTGGCAAATTGGCCCATTGCCATAATTGCTATAGTCATAGCAGTAGGTTCATTACCTTTAATTGTAGGTGTAAGCTATTTTCAGTACGGCGGAGCGCAGCAGCTGGCTGCTCAGAGCTACGCTATGGAGGCTAACGGAATTTCTTGGTTTCCCTCATTAAACTCATCAAATTCAACATCCCAAAACTCCACAGCGCTTTTGTAGACAAGTTGTGACCTGCACAACCACCACGCTATGGGATAATGACGGAACGATACGAAACGGAGCCGTTTTCGAGGTAAATACAGGGTAAATACGGAGACTGCTTGCTGAAAAACTGTCCCTGAACGCAACGCGCATCAGCGGTTTTGTATGAATTTACCTCGAAAACGGCTCCGTTTCGTATCGTTCCGTCATTATCTCATAGCGTGGTGGTTGTGCAGCTCACAACTTGTCTACAAAAGCGCTGTGGAGTTTTGGGATTTTGTATTTGATGAGTTTAATGAGGGAAACCAAGAAATTCCCTTAGCCTCCATAGCGTAGCTCTGAGCAGCCTGCTGCTGCGCTCCGCTGTACTAAAAATAGCTTACACCTACAATTAAAGGTAACGAACCTACTGCTATTACTATAGCGATTATGGCAATGGGCCAATTTGCCAAAATGTTGAACTATCCCTTTAACTAATATAAATTACATGTAAAAAGCCAATTACCTCAAAGTAACAGAAAACTCACATTGACATCACATTCCTTTTCAGTGGGAGCAGTGTTGTTGTTGTTGGTCAGCCCTCTGTTTTGGCCAGTTTGCTGTAACTTGAACGATTTAGTTCGGTTATCTGACAGGATTAAAAAGGCCAACAGGCCGTAGTTTGCCCATGGCTGGTTTAGAGCAACAATATACAACTTCTCCATATTAAAATGTCTAAAAACCAGATTTATGATGTTACACACGTTGTTGGGTTGTGTAGTTGCATTATCCCAAATTTTCCAGCAATTTCTTAAAACCTAGAATAAAACATGTAATGCCAGTCATGGCGTCATCATTGTGTGTGTGTGTGTGTGTGTGTGTGTGTGTGTGTGTGTGTGTGTGTGTGTGTGTGTGTGTGTGTGTGTGTGTGTGTGTGGTTGTTTGCCAGAAGCATCAAAACTGACTTTATATCCAGTTTTAAACCACATTTTTATATGTCACATCTTAGATCTTTGTCCTTTTTGAACCAGCATCGACCTTTAATATGAAACAGCCTGATCCTTTGTTTTTACCTGTTTTACTCACCTGGTCTGTTGGTTTTGTGGCGGTGGAGACCTCCAGAGATAATTTTTCTCAACTCCCATGTTCCCACACTACTCCATGACATCACCAACATCACCAACATCCATATATTTACATCCTGCGTATTATAGAGCAAGTTCAGGGAGACTAATACTGACAAGCAACTTCTTCTCTGGAGTCAGGTGGCTCCAAACAAAACAAAACATGGATTATGTGTTATTATTAACAAACCAGAACGACCATCCATCACCATAACTAAACCAACCAACCAGTTAAATTAGTCTTTTCAGTTCTGCAGAGTGAGACAAAGGAAGCTCTTATCCAGAGGTTCAGAGGAAATACTGGTATTATGGTCTGACTGGAGGGAATCAGATGTCCCATTTTTGAAAAGACGATGTCATTAAACTTTTTACATTTAGTTGAGATTGTGACATTGATCCATAAACAGTTTATTGTGGGATAAATGCTGATGGAAACAGCTCTTTGTTGGATAAAAGTGAATTGCGATCACATTTTATGTCAGTTCTGCTTTCAAAGACACAATGGGAGTAAACAAAGACAGTTAGGTAGCTAGTTTTTACCATTTTGTTGGTAGATGCACTGCAAAAACGCAAATATCTTACCAAGAATATTTGTCTTATTTCTAGTCAAAATGTCATTTCTAGTCAAAACAAATCTCATTATAGCTACTTAAAATAAGACTCATCACATAAAAAGTAGCTTGTTTTTAGACTGTTTTTACTTCTTTGAAGCCTATTTTCACTTGAAATAAGTAGAAAAATCTGACAGTGGAGCAAGTATTTCTTTCTTATTACAAGCACAAAAAACTTGCTTTCACTGGCAGATTTTTCTACTGATTTCAAGTGAAAATTAGTTTGAAACAAGTGAAAATGATCTAAAAACAAGTTCATTTTTAGGTGACGAGTCTTATTTTAAGTGGAAAGAGATTAGTTTTGACTAGAAATTAGACATTTTGACAAGAAAAAGGACAAATATTCTTGGAAAGATTTTGAGTTATTTCAGTGTGCGATCAATGTTTGTTAAAAATCTAACTTAACTTGGCCAGCGTTGGTTTCGCTCCATGGCAACGACTCTGGCTGCTCATCGTGACACTTTTGGCTTGTTGCGCATTCATTGCAAAAATTAATGGAAAGAAATGCATTCGATACAACAGTTTGACCGCTGTTACGGCCGGAAGGGGTTCGGCCTTGTCTGTGTCTTTCTCTCCCCCTCGTTCTCCCACAGCTCCACCCAGGTCCCATCAGTGAAACGAGGCTCACCTGGTCCATTGAGCTAAATACTTGCAGCTGACACCAGAGGGCGGGGGCAGTGCTGGGGACTGCTGGGCTTGCCTGCCTCCCATCATGGCTTTCTGTTTTAGTTTGTCTACTTGTTTGTATCTGTATATTTTTGGTATTAAATCTCTTTTAGTTAAGTTAGTGCCTTTGTCTTTGTATTTTGGGTCATTGTTGGGTCCCTTGTTATGCCCCTCTGGGCCAACAGAGGACTGGGGCGTAACAATTGGGGGCTCGTGTCCGGGATCTGAACAACCATGAGGTGAAGTGAAGGTTTGTAGCTGTTGTGTGAGGTAGTAGTCTAGTCTTCTTTTCAAGATGGTTTGTGATTTAATTGCCTGTCTGTGTTTACTTGAGAGTTCCCTGTAAGGTAGTCGTCGGGCAGAGAGAGACTCTTGCCACTTTGTTGTTTTGCCTTTCTTATTTTTGGTGGTGAAACCTGGGTGTGGGTACGTTTTCTGTGTGGCAGTGGGCCTTGCCTTGGTCCATTGTTCACTTGCAGAGTTCAACGTTTAAAGAAGCCTCCCGGGAAGCCACTGAAGACTAGATAGTTAACCACATTACAGGGTGCCTCTCCACAACGTCACTCTTTAGCAGAGTTGCACAGCAGTGTAATCACAATCTCTTGTGGGTTGACTCTACTTCTACTTCTAGTTTCGTCTGGATTCTGTGTAAAATAGTAACAGTAACTTTTGGGATGTGACTTTTTGTGTGGTACCTGCACAGTGCGTTCGTTGGGTCGTTCGGTTGCAGCTTAGGTGTAAGTTGGCAACATTTTGTGTAGCAGTGGCTACTGTGTGACCTCTTGTGTTGTGCTGTTGCAGTCCACTTTTCGGTTGAGTCACTTGTGTATGTTACTGTTTACTTAGTTGTGGCTTCGTTGGACCTCGTGTGCGTCTCTCCATAGATCAGTGGATCTTTGTGTGATGGAGTTGACTTGGTGAATTATAAGGTCTGTGTCCGTTGGTTAATGGCAGACTGCTTGGTGGCCATTTTGTGTCGTGGCAGTTCAATTTGTTCGGGTCTTTGTGTGTTGATAGACAGCAACTTGAGTGACCCTTTAGGTTGTGGCTGTGCTCGATTTTGTGTTTGGTCACCTGCAGTGTTTAGTAAGTTTACCTTCGTTTCGTAGTTTCCCTCATGGTGGTAGCCATTTAGTTATCTGGTGGGAGTGGCACCCACTTGCATGGCTACTGTTTGGCTGCTCACTCTTTACATCGAGTGGCAGTGTGTTGGTTGGCCTTGTGTATTTTGATCTTGTTGGATCCACTTTGACCTTTTCGTTTGTCCTGACCGCAGTCCCAGGGTTTATTTTTGATAAATGTGTTTATTGGTGTTGAGGCCAGGTTCAGTCATCCTTTTTTATAGATAAAAAAAAATATTAGATTTAGATATTGCAATGAATAAATAGTATGGTGTTTTGATGTAACATGATCATTTATTCATTGTCTTAAGGGAGGGGGTGTTACGGCCGGAAGGGGTTCGGCCTTGTCTGTGTCTTTCTCTCCCCCTCGTTCTCCCACAGCTCCACCCAGGTCCCAATCAGCGAAACGAGGCTCACCTGGTCCATTGAGCTAAATACTTGCAGCTGACACCAGAGGGCGGGGGCAGTGCTGGGGACTGCTGGGCTTGCCTGCCTCCCATCATGGTTTTCTGTTTTAGTTTGTCTACTTGTTTGTATCTGTATATTTTTGGTATTAAATCTCTTTTAGTTAAGTTAGTGCCTTTGTCTTTGTATTTTGGGTCATTGTTGGGTCCCTTGTTATGCCCCTCTGGGCCAACAAAGTACTGGGGCGTAACACCGCAAAACAGTAGGTGATGTCATTACGCACAGATTATTAGTGGATTTAAAGCTCCGAGATGGAAACACCCTTTCACCAGCTTTGTTCACGTTTACCAGCTGCTTTCAGCCTCCTCTAACCTAAGGAAGGAAGGACGAAGGGAAAGAAGGAAGGAAGACAGGAATGATGAAGGGAAAGAAGGAAGGAAGGCAGGAAGGACAAAGGGAAAGATGGGAGGAAAGAAGGAAGGGAAAAAGGAAGGAAGAATAGAAGGAGAGAGGGAACAGATTGGGTCAAAAAGGAAGGAAGAAGTAAGGACAAAGGGAAAGAAGGAAAGAAGGAAGGAACAAAAGAAAGATGGAGGGAGGAAACAGATTTGTTCAAGGAAGGAAGAAGAAGGAAGGAAGAAGGGAAAGAAGGAAGGAAGGGGGAAAGAATTGTGGAACGAAAGAAGGAAGGGGAAAAGGAAGAAAAGAAAGATGGAGGGAGGGAACAGATTCGTTCAAGAAGGAAGAAGAAGGAGGGAAGAAAGATGATGGGAGGAAACAGATCAGGTCGATTGGATCAAAAGAGGAAGGAAGAAGAAGTAAGGACGAAGAGAAGGAAGAAAAGAAGGAAGGGAAAAAGGATTGCGGAAAGAAGGAAGGGAGAAAGGAGGGAAAGAATGATGGATGGATGGAGGAAGGGAACCCAAAAGGACAACAGGAGGGCTAATCAAAGGTGGTAAAGAAATAATAAAGTTTGTGCTGAGAGTTGCCAGACAAAGTCTCATTGTACATGTGCAATGACAATAAAGATTATTCAATTCTCTTCTATTCTCCTCTATTATTCTATTCTATTCTCTTCTATTCTATTCTATTGAACAGTCATATACAATCTGTCCTCCAACTCAGCGTCAGCTAAACACACAGACAGGAAACCAGACTGCTGCTGCACTTAACTTCCTCCTCCCTGACATGTTTATAATACCTGAGCTACAGACTGGAGCGCCTGTGTGTGTGTGTGTGTGTGTGTGTGTGTGTGTGTGTGTGTTAATGTGTGTGTGTGTTAGTGTGTGTGTGTGTGTGTGTGTCAGTGTGTGTGTGTGTGTGTGTGTGTGTGTGGATGGTCAAACTAACCAGAGACACCACGGGTTCTGTGCTGGGAAGTGTGAAACAGACACGAGCCAGAGAGACAGAGAGACAGAGGCCTCTGGTTTGTTTATACTGAGGCAGAGCGGAGGTGAAGACAAAGAGAGAGGGATGAAAGCTGCAGAGTGAGAGAGAGAGGGAAGAGGAGTAAGAAGCCAACGAGAGAAAACTGAGGATGATGAAGAGGATGAAAGAAGAAGCTGGCGTGAGGAGGAAACAGGGAAGAAACTATTTTCCACGCTGCAAGACTCCAGGATTTGTTCACCTACGTTCATGTGTGTGTGTGTGTGTGTGTGTGTGTGTGTGTGTGTGTGTTTTCTTGTTGGCGCTGAGGCTTGTGTTGAATATTTTCTAAATGAACTGTTGAAACTTTTGAAGTGAAGTTGAAATGTTTTACCCGTTCCTTCTGGCTGCGCTGGCTGCTGCTACACACAAAAAGAGCGGCGGCAGCGGCCATATTGTTTCCAGGTCGTACAATATGTTCCTTCGCTCCTCCTTCCTCATGAACACGATGTCTCTGAACTTCTTCAGATTTGGCCCAAACATTCACTTGGACTCACAGGAGAACTCATTAGATTTTGGTGGCAACAGGTTTAAGGTCAATGTGACCTGATGTAGTTGCTCTATAATCCCTAAAAACCTTTTACCACTGTTTACTATAAAGATCCAAAAAGTTGCCATATTGATTTTAAAGGGACAATTAACAAGTGGTAACGTAGATTCATCCACATTTATGTGAGACTTTTTTATAACCAATAGAAACTCCTCGTTGTCCCTTTAAAGATCCAAAAAGTTGCCATATTGATAAAAAAAAAAAAAGATTGATTAATAATTTCTGGTCTGTTCTGTACTGGACGGTATTAAAAAAGTCTGGAGGCCAAAGAGAATGAATATTCAATGGCTACAGAAAGTATTCAGACCTCCTTCAAGTTTTTACCATTTGTTATTTTGCAGCTTTACGTTAAAACTGAAAAAAACAAAAACATTTTTGACAGCACAGACATCATGACAGCACAACACTTTTGCAGGTGTGTCCCTTCTAAATCATGTCAGAACTATTTAATTCAACACATCTGGACTCAAATGAATGTGTAGAACCGTCTCAAAGATGAATAAAAGAAACTGACGGCACCTGAACGACCTACATGAGTGTTCCCGTGTTATTTCAGTTTTTCTTCAGTTCATTAATTTGCAAAACTGTCTAAAATTCTCAGATTGTGCTGTCATGATGGGGTGGTGAGTGTTCAGGATCATATGTTATATAGATCCATTATACACAGAATGAAACATTTCATGTCTTTATTTATTTCTTTTATTTGTAACGATTATGGCTGACATTTAATGAAGACCTACAATTCAGTATCTCAAAATATTTGAATATGACAAAAGACCAATTTTTTTTTTAATTGTTGGGGCTGTTTGACTGGAACTCCTGGGAATCGTTTGAATGCAAGAATCAACATAACCCTGAACAACCCTTTTTCAACTAAAGCCAGTGTCCAAATATCATTAGATTTTTTTCATTTAACCTTTATTTTTACAAGGAGGTCCATAGAGAGCAAGCTCTTTTCCAAGGACACTCTGCAATGAACACAATTCAAAACACAGAATACAATACACCAATGCAATACAGTGAGTACAGACATTCAAAGTGCAAAATATAATTCAAATGTTCAATTGAGTTTAAATGGAAAACTTGTGTCCAAACTAAACAACTCTCCTCAGGTCGGTCTTGATGTTCCACATTCAAGAAGCAAAAATCAGTGTTTTGTGAGCTGCTGTGGGCATTTATTCAAAACATTCAAAACAAAGTAAACATAGTTCCTAGTGGAAACATAGTGGACGATGTGGAGACAGATAGAAAACTGAAGTCATGATGTCTAATTAAACCAAGAATCTCAACTTCCCATGCAGTATCGGTGTGTGTGTGCTTTGCCTCAACCATTTTAATGAGGTCAAACCTATAGATAATTGATAGGCGATCATCCGTCTTAAAGCAGCGGTACATTGAGCCAACAGCCGTGCGGTGCCAGACCTGCCCAAGGCTCCTTCACATGGCGGATAGCTAGCTATCGGTGAAGCGGTTTTCAGTCAGGGCCGTGCGTGGACAGATGCCTCCTCCTGCTCGAATCCCTCTGGTTATTGATATTCCTCTGGCTGCGCTCCGGGAGGATCCGACTGCAGCAGCCCAGAGTCACGAGCTGCTGCCAGAGACTGAGGAGGATTATTGGGTTGGAAGGAGCCACTGACAGGGATTCAACATAATCATACTGCTGTGTTGCACCTCTGGGAAAGTTGCGGGCATATGTGTGTGTGTCTGTGCGTGTCTGTGTGTGTGTGTGTGTGGAGGGGAAGTGATAGAGTCTGGCCAGAGTGTGTCAGCGGCTGACAGCAGGATTTAAGAGCAGAGCTTCCAGTAAAAAGGAGCTGCTCTGCTCCTGCACGGCTGCGAGTCCCCATCTGGATGAGCTCTGCAGCCAAACTCAGAGTTCACTGCACAGATATGAGGAGGAGGAGGAGGAGGAGGAAGCTGCACCTCTCAACTTATGTTTCTATTTTCCATTTCAAGTCATTTCTGTTCTGTTTCTTATTCTAGTTTTTTTTTTTATGTCAGTGGGAACAAACTGAGCTCCTCATGTGTCGGTGGGCGGGACAAACACACTCTCTCTGGACCTGTAGCATCATTTCATTCTTTATTTATTTGCTTTTTTTGTTCATAGATATGTTTATTGACTTTCCAACTGTTGTTGAATCAAAGCAACAATAGAAATTAGAAATGTTTCAATGCATTTTTCCAGCACTGCTCTTCCTGGTTCGTCCAAATCTCGCGCGATTTGCATTGACACCCAGTTCACAGCTCCGCAAATCGCGCGAGATTCCGGCATAGCAACACTGGGAGCTTCCGCTACAAACAAGCTTAAAACATAGACTATTTAATTTTTTTCGGAACAATTTCTCATGTTGGGGCTTCAATACAAGACGGACATTACATACGAGCAGCATGGAGGTATTTGGATGGTTTTTGGTGTGTCATTTTGGACGAAGAAAAGTGAGCTCCGTTCTCAACCGTCATATGAACATGCAGTGCTGCACGGAGACCCCGCTGTAACTCAGAGAAGCCACGGAGGACTCTGAAACTTCTCCCAGCCCTTAGTCCACATGAGGGGGAGTAGATACACTGCAAAAACTCAAAATCTTTCCAAGAATATTTGTCCTTTTTATGGTCAAAATGTCTCATTTCTAGTCAAAACTAATCTCTTTCCACTTTAAATAAGACTCATCACCTAAAAATTAACTTGTTTTTAGATCATTTTCATTTGTTTCAAACTCATTTTCACTTGAAATAAGTAGAAAAATCTGCCAGTGAAAGCTAGTTTTTTGTGCTTGTAATAAGAAAGAAAAACTTGCTCCACTATCAGATTTTTCTACTTATTTCAAGTGAAAATCTGCTTGAAAAAAGTAAAAAAGAGTCTAAAAACAAGCTGCTTTTTAATGTGATGAGTCTTATTTTAAGTAGAATGAGATTTGTTTTGATTAGAAATGACATTTTGACGAGAAATAAGACAAATATTCTTGGTAAGATATTTGAGTTTTTGCAGTATAATGAGTGAAATTTCAATTTTGGGTGAACTATCCCTTTAAACTTTGGTCATCTTCTTATTCTTCTTGTTTCCTGTGCTGCTCAGTGAAGTGTAATCTCTGTTGGCCGTCGTCCAAACTGCACAAATCTCCGCTGAACTTTTGAACTGTTGCTCCCAGTTTTTCCATACGAGCACATAAAACCTCCATGGACAGGAATCAATCAATAAGTGAAAAAAAAAAACATGTCCTTTCCCTCTGGTATAGGCTACGTCGTCTCTGACATGAAAGCTACTGTCAATCTGCAGTATTTCAGATACAGGCTTCAGTCGGCCGCTGCTCTTTCGGTGACCTTTCCTCTCAGAGGTCAGAGTCGGCGTGGCGATGCTTCAGCGCCGCTCACACACTGATGATGACATTTAGTTGCTGCAGTGAAAGTGGAGGTTGGCAGAAGCCTCAGGGACAGATCAGCTGTCTGCATGAAGAGACGCCACAAGACGGAAGAGAGAAGAAGTTATGAAACGACCCTTTAAATTCAAATAAATTCATACTAATTTGTGAATGAGTTATAAAATTACTACTAATTAAAGTTTCATCTTCCTCTGTGTCTTTTATTTTGAAGGGCTGGTCCAGGAGAAGATCTAAAAACCATTTCTTCTGATCGGCATCAAGTCAGCATCTCTCTCATTAAATTTGACCTCTGCATGTGGCTTCTACACAACAAGAGCTAAAATACCCACAGAAAGAACATTAAAGGGATAGTTCGACATTTTGGCAAATTCGCCTATTGCCATAATTCCTATAGTCTTAGGTTTACATTGTCGGTGCATGTTGTTTTGAGATCGGTGGGGCAGAGCCGTGAGCTGCTCAGAGCTACGCTACGGAGGCTCATGGGATTTCTTGGTTTCCCTCATCATCAAACTCATCAAATACACAATCCAACAACTCCACAACGCTCTGGTGGACAAGTTGTCACCTGCACATTCACCACGCTATGAGATAATAACACAACGTTACCAGACACATGAAGCAAATACTCTGAACTACTTTCTCTTCTGAAATCCCTCCGCCCAGCAGCCGTGTCTGGAATGTAGTTCCGGCTGCATTTCCCTCTAAAACAACTCTGTGTGGTAACGTTGTGTTATTATCTCATAGCGTGGTGAATGTGCAGCTCACAACTTGTCCACCAGAGCGTTGTGGAGTTGTTGGATTGTGTATTTGATGAGTTTGATGAGGGAAAGGTGAAAATACCATTCACCTCCATTGTGTTCACTGAGAAGCTCACGTCTCTGCCCCGCCGATCTCAAAACAACATGCACCGATAATTACAGTAAAGGTGATGAACCTATACTGCTGTGACTATAGGGATTATGGTGAGAGGAGGATCTGACTAAATGTTGAACTGTCCCTTTTAAATTAGCTCCATTTCACCATTTCATTTGTGTGGTGACATCATTTAGCTGCTGTCTCTTGAAGCTGTAACATGCTAACGTTACGTTACATGAAAACTGTGGAAAAGTCGTGTAAATGGACGGACGCTGAGCCAAGGCTGTCCTGTCAAAGTCAAACTGTCTCCTGGATGAAAAAGACAAACAACTCCAAATACATTTGTGCAGAACAGAACTCTGATAATTTTAGACGTTTTAAAAGCGGGAAAAGTGACATATTATGACTCTAAGAACACGGGTCTGTGTCTGGTTGCATCAGCCCATCGGCATGTGTGAGTCTGTGTTATTCATGTGCAACAGCTTCCTGTACGGGATGACTTTGAATGCATCATCCTGGCTCTGTGTGTGTGTGTGTGTCTATGTGTGTGTGTGTGTGTGTGTGTGTGTGTATGGTGGTGGGCGTGTGCGAGCGCTGTGTGTCGGCGGGTTCAGAGCTAAAAGTGAAGTGAGAAGTCGATGGTGGCGAGTCAGTGAGGCGAGGAAGCAGGTCACAGTTGAAGTTACATAATGATGATGATGATTTCACTGTGAGAGGCTGAAGCTGCAGCTCCATAATAAACACACAATAACAACAACTACAACGACATCTCAACAACTTCTCTCCTCAGACCAACACAACACAAACCCTCAGGGGGTCACATGGTCTGAGGTCTGAGAGCACGGATCATCAAAGAGGGAGTTATACATCTAATATGTGGAGCCTCTACAGTTAAAGCTCCTTTAAAATAAAGGTAGATGTTTGGGTTAAAGCTCCTTCAAAATAAAGGTAGATGTTTGTGTTAAAGCTCCTTCAAAATAAAGGTAGATGTTTGTATTAAAGCTCCTTCAAAATAAAGGTAGATGTTTGTATTAAAGCTCCTTCAAAAATAAAGGTAGATGTTTGTGTTAAAGCTCCTTCAAAATAAAGGTAGATGTTTGTGTTAAAGCTCCTTCAAAATAAAGGTAGATGTTTGTATTAAAGCTCCTTCAAAATAAAGGTAGATGTTTGTATTAAAGCTCCTTCAAAATAAAGGTAGATGTTTGGGTTAAAGCTCCTTCAAAATAAAGGTAGATGTTTGTGTTAAAGCTCCTTCAAAATAAAGGTAGATGTTTGTGTTAAAGCTCCTTCAAAATAAAGGTAGATGTTTGTGTTAAAGCTCCTTCAAAATAAAGGTAGATGTTTGTGTTAAAGCTCCTTCAAAATAAAGGTAGATGTTTGTGTTAAAGCTCCTTCAAAATAAAGGTAGATGTTTGTGTTAAAGCTCCTTCAAAATAAAGGTAGATGTTTGTGTTAAAGCTCCTTCAAAAAAAGGTAGATGTTTGTGTTAAAGCTCCATACAGTATAAAGGTAGATGTTTGTGTTAAAGCTCCTTCAAAATAAAGGTAGATGTTTGTGTTAAAGCTCCTTCAAAATAAAGGTAGATGTTTGTGTTAAAGCTCCTTCAAAAAAAGGTAGATGTTTGTGTTAAAGCTCCATACAGTATAAAGGTAGATGTTTGTGTTAAAGCTCCATACAGTATAAAGGTATGTGTTAAAGCTCCTTCAAAATAAAGGTAGATGTTTGTGTTAAAGCTCCATACAGTATAAAGGTAGATGTTTGTGTTAAAAAACCAGCCGTCAGGACTTCCTGTCACTTTGTGATGTCACAACTAAGCCCTCACCACCTGGACCCACCATCCAACAATTTGCAGGATTTGGTTTCTCTGAGTGTTTTATTCTGAAATCTGCTCTGTTTTTAATTGGATCAATCATTAGAAAACAGTCAAGTCAGCCAATCAGAAGAGAGGCTCAGAGCCTCCTTCTCTGATTGGCTGACACCGACCTGTTGTTACTAGAGTGCCACAGAGAAACTGAAAGAGAGAGGAGATGGAAAACTACACAGAGATGGTTTTTAGATCTTTTCCTGGATCGAAAATTAAAGACAGAAGGAGAAGAAAAGAAAATAAGGAGCTTTATGTGAACGACCATGAACATTTAATCTCCATTTTAGTCCCATCATCTTTACTACGACTTTATACTATCACACTTATTTAACTGACTTATTGTGTCGTTTTTCTACATGAACATTTGTGGTGATTGTTCTGCAGTCCTTCCATTATTATCAGACTGATATGAGTATGCATTCAAGGACAGATTTTATTCAATTCCAGTGATAGAAAAATCTAAATGCAACAATAATGGAGGACTCATCCTTGAGAGAATAAAAGTTTCTGACAAGCGTCCATATGAAGGAGTTAGTGGTTCTGCTGCAGGAGCTGTGACCCCGGCTGAGCCTTTCATCCTCATGTGTGAACCGTGTCGAACAGACGTATGAATCACTTAAACACAAATCACTCTTTTCATGCTTCACTGTATAGATCAGACTCTGACGGCTGAGTTCAAACAGCAGCAGAGAAAAGAAACTTTACAGCAACAACTTTAAAAAAAAAAAAAAGGTCTGTAAGTGCACGAGAGAGTCGACGTGTCCCCAGCTGCTCCACACGCTTTCCCTCTTTAGTTTCACATTACGTTAAAGGAATAGTTCAACATTTTGTCAATTTGGCCCCATTGCCATAATCCCTATAGTCATAGCAGTAGTTTCCTTACCTTTAATTGTCGGTGCAAGTTGTTTTTAGAACGGCGGAGCAGAGCCGTGAGCTGCTCAGAGCTACGCTACGGAGGCTCATGGGATTTCTTGGTTTCCCTCATCAAACTCATCAAATACACAATCCAACAACTCCACAACGCTCTGGTGGACAAGTTGTGAGCTGCACATTCACCACGCTATGAGATAATAACACAACGTTACCACACAGAGTTGTTTTAGAGGGAAATTCATGCAAAACAACTGATGCGCGTTGCCTTCAGGGACAGTTTTTCATCAAGCAGTCTTTGTATTTCCCTCTAAAACAACTCTGTGTGGTAACGTTGTGTTATTATCTCATAGCGTGGTGAATGTGCAGGTCACAACTTGTCCACCAGAGCGTTGTGGAGTTGTTGGATTGTGTATTTGATGAGTTTTAATGAGGGAAACCAAGAAATCCCATAATGAGCCTCCGTAGCGTAGCTCTGAGCAGCTCACGGCTCTGCTCCGCCGTTCTAAAAAATAGCTTGCACCGACAATTAAAGGTAACGAACCTACTGCTATGACTATAGGGATTATGGCAATGGGGCCAATTTGCCAAAATATTGAGCTATCCCTTTAACGGCAGAGTTTAGATGTTCACGTTTTTCACACACACACACACCAGGAGAATCAAGAACAGAAACAAAAAGACAAAGACGAAGCTTCCTGCTGCGTCGTCCTGGATTCACCGTCCTCATCTGTCCTCGCCGTCCCGACCGGTGTCTCCTCTCTCTCTCTCGTCCTATTCATCTTCTGCGCCTTCATCTCTCCCAGAGTTCATTGCTCTGCAGGGGAGCTACAGGTGTGTGTGTGTGTGTGTGTCTGTGTGTGTGTGTGTGTGTCTGCACAGATGGATGAAGCGTAGCGCGGCGCCGTGGAGGGAGTTCTCCTTCTGATGTGTTTTTCATGCTGCGTACACACACCGCCACTAAATCACTCACTGCGTCTCTCCCAGTAGGGGGTGTGTGTCTGTGTGTGTGTGTGTGTGTGTGTGTCTGTGTGTGCGTGTGTGTGTGTGTCTGTGTGTGTGTGTGTGTGTGTGTCTGTGTGTGCGTGTGTGTGTGTGTCTTTGGAAACACAGGTGAGGAGGACGGCATGTGAAGGAGGAACTCGACTTACTTTTAGCCCCAGCAGAGTTTGAATATTAAATATTGAAGGACACAAGATGAGGACAAGTTTTTTTTTCCGGGCTCAGACCTGTAAACTCACAACACACATACACACACACACACACACACACAGACTTCTGTTTCTTGTTTAAAGCTGAACTAAGTAGCTCAGTGAGCACAGAGTCAAACAACCCACTCCTGTTCCCAGTGTACACACACCTGAGGCGACTTTAATCATTAATACTGGGTCTGTGGATCGACACCTCAGCTGCTGCAGGAAACATGGACGCCATTAAACAATGGCAGCAGCTTTCTGGAGAGATGATGGGATGGTGCCACTGGTAAGGTCTTTGCACACCAAGGGCCTGATCTACTAAGAAGGGCCGCTAAGCTGCATGCTCCTGGTAAAATGTGTTGGGTTAGCACATGCAAAACAGGTGATCGAATAAATGGCAACATGCGCAAACCGCAGTATTCAAATTAGGGTTTTGTGCGTGGGAATCATAGAGAGCAGGATAGATGCAAAGACAGAATTAAGTTTGATCCGATGGATTAATAGAAAGCTCAGGCTAACACCTGAAAAACTGCTACAGAATGACCCGGACACTGAATTTGAATTTATTTGAATGTATTTATTCAGGTTAGCCCCTTGAGATGAATCATCTCATTTTCGAGAAAGCCCTTTGAGACAAACTGTTTGTAAAAACGGGCTATACAAATAAAATTGCCTTGTCTTGCCTTTTGCCCTGGCAGGTATTAAATCAATAACCACAGAAATTTTGGCAAAGCTGTGCCAGTTAAGACTTGCCTTACAAATGCGCTAAATAAAGATGCAAAACCTGCCACTGCAATCTGTTAAATCATGTTGCGTGCGCTAAATAAATGTATTTGCATCTACTCCTCCCAATATTTTGCACGTTCTGGACAAAACGGCCATATTTGCATATTCATCAAGGCAAACGTGCTAAATGCATCACGTATGCTTTTTCCCCCATTTGAGAGACGCATTCCTCGGTGCACCCAGTTAGTAGTTCAGCTTCAACATGTGTTTGCATGTGCAGTCTAAGTTTGCACACGTTTTTATACAAGCAAACCTTTCGTAGATCAGGCCCCAAATCTGTTTTTTTCTTGTGCATTTTTCTAATCCATCACCTGACAATAGAAAGACTTTTACTGTACAGATGCAGAAAAACGCAGTAAATCAAACTTACTCTGAAAACTTTAGTGACAGAGGAAAGTTTCATAGTCAGTGTATAAACATGATCGACACAACACAATTTTGTACAAAAAAACTGACTTGGTGTACTGTGTATTTTTTTTGACAGACAGTTAGACATAACATTACATAGTGTAACCTCGGCCATTAGCAAAGTGTCGGCAGTTTGGTGATGTTTTACATCGACGCTTTCTGACTTTGTTTTGATTAAAGCAGAAGTAAGTGATCCGGTCGTTTTTCTGACTTCTTGTCAGCAGACGGAGTTAGCAGCCCCCGCCCTCGTCATGGATCTATTGGTCCTCGTCCCTACGTCACCACATTCAGGCGCATCCCTTGGCTGCACACACAGAGAGGACTGCCCCTTTATGCCGTTCTCTCTCCTCATTGGATAAAGGTTGTAGGATACAAGGAAAGTTTTCTCCTGGGCTCAGAGCAGAGCAGAGTGACTGACAGACCCGTGTTTCAGACCAAACACTCTATAGAAGTGATTGCTGTCGGAAGATACAACTATTTAAGACTTAGATTAACACAAATATTCTGCTTACTTCTGCTTTAACACTGTATGGATGAAGTTGTTATTGTTTGTTATAATGATGTTTCACTTGAAAGCAAAAAGGCGACATGACCATGAACAGGACACACTGCTGCAGCATGAAGCGTGGAGCTGCTGCAGGAGATGTTGTGATTATAAGTTTAACAGAAACATTCCTCATGACGTTGAGCCATCAGACCAGGTGAGGACATCTGTACTGTCATGACAGGACGTTCAGAGAGACGGATCTATGACTGGTCTCAGTCGCTGCTCAGCCGCCGCCGCTCGGCGATGATCCGACCTCGTTCAGCCATGAGACGAGACGAGTTACATCTGCTCCATTGTTCCATAACCGTCCTCCTCCGGCGCGGCGCCCACAGACAAAGGCGCTTCTGTTGTCGTGTGCTGCTGTCTGGGATGCGAAGCCGAAGCCCCGTCCGTGATTATATCATCCAAACACCCAAACCGCACGCCGTAAATTGCAGACTGTGTAAAATAAAAAAAAACTTCATTACAGCTCTTCCAAGTCGACGCTCGTTTATTCTCTTCTTTTTTTTTTACTGTTAATTAAAATTCCATTTATGGGAGTTGGGTCGAGAGAGAGAAAAGCTGCTGTTTCAGCGCTCTGGGGCTCATAATGGAAGCTTTATGAATTGTCAGTGAAATGAAAAACGAGTGTTTAAAGACAGTCGGGACAGAAATGGCAGCCATTGTGAAAGTTTTAAACAAGGGTTGGCCTTCGCAGCAACAGTTTTACACACGACCGTGCACCAGCAGCAACAGGACCAGGAGGAACCATGGGATGTAAAATCTGAGGGTCACGAGGGTCGAGCAGGAGTCACTGCTCCGGGAATCGAACATGGGATCGGACGTGCAGCTCCACAAAGCAGCTTCTTCATGAGACTGTAAACAGACAATCCCCTTAGAGTGGTATAATGAGCATATACCACGGACTGGAGTGATATATTGCTTTTATAAAACAGTTACCAATAATGACAATATGAATTTAGGAATACGCAATCAATTTCATGCAGTTTTATTTAACCAGAAATACATATTATCCAATAATAATCACTGTGAAAAAAATAGTCCCAGCTCTCCAGACGTTAGCTCCAAGTAGCTCTGCATCTCGTCTTTTCCTCCGCTTTTTTTCAGGTGAAAGTCACTGCTCAGTCCCCTCTACCATTGTTAACCCTCTGGAGGTGAAAGTTCACCTTAAACATGTGAATTTAACTACTTTAGTCCGTTTTTTAACATCGTAAAAACATCAACTGTCTTTTGCTACGGACTGCAACAGTCCGTTGTCATGGATACATGCCAACAACTTCCATTCATACCAGTCATACGTGCCTGAGGCGGAGTGATAGTCTACGCTGTGATAAGGCTTTAGAATAGTAGCCGTGGTATATGCTCATTATACCACGGTTAACAACCAATCAGATCGCCAGATTTCACCTTTCCGTTTTATAAGCATTATAACTCTGTGGGTCGTGTCCACATGCTGGACCACGTGGACCGGCCTCATCCTGCAGAAACACTCTGGTGTGTGTGTGTGTGTGTGCATGTGCAGCAGAGGAATAATTAGTGTGAGGTGATAATAAAGCAGTAACACACAGCTCGTAAAGATGTGGTTGTGGTTTTGTGCTCCGGTGCCAGACTGACATAGTTAACCCTTCACTCACCACAGTAACACACTCACTCTGCTTGTTGTGAACTCAAGGAGATCGTCTGGATCAGGGTTATTATAGGCTACTGAACTAAAACTAGCAGTGAGAAAATCAATTAGTAAACTGAAATAAAACT